>NC_058407.1:111510908-111657196 GCF_002201575.2 Neomonachus schauinslandi | reverse complement strand
TCCTTTCTTTCCTTTCTTTCCTTTCTTTCCTTTCTTTCCTTTCTTTCTTTCTAGAGCAAGAGAGGGAGTATGAGTGGGGGGGAGAGGGAGGGAGAGAGAATCTCTAGAAGACTTTTCACATATCTCAGAGCCCGACGAGGGACTTGATCTCATGACGTGAGCCGAAACCAAGAGTCAGGAAGCTCAACGGACTGAGCCATCCAGGTGCCTCTGCCTTTCCATATCCCCCCATTGACCATTCTAAATTGTTACTATTCTGCCCTCCCTTCCAGATTCATGAAATGACAAAATAGGCAGGAGACCATTACTTTGGCCAAATGACTGCCAGAGTCAGAAGAGTTTAATGACCTTAGTTATTAATGCAAGTTTATGTAGTAATTTATTAGAGTTATGATTTATTAGCATAGATAAACTTGAAAAGTAAAACAAAATAACCAAAGCAGCAGACGTTTGCTAATCTTCTGAGGGCTAGCATGTATCTAAATATTTTAGTGGTTACATAGTTCCACACTCAATCTAATGGGAGGGGGGATTAGTCATTCATTAACATGAGGTGTGAGTTAATGACTTGGAATAAACTTCCCTTTTATATTTTGATGGTATCTATAGATTTGAATGAACCTGAAGACTTCATATGCATTAAGGCAGTAGCCTCTTAAAGCCAATGTAGAAGGTCATTAACTAGCTTTAATAGGCCATGTTCAGCTCTCCCTCTGTTGCTTTGCTTTATAATAATTTTTAAGATTACTAAGTATTCATGGAAATTAGGAAAACTGCCCACAGAGTTAGTGACTCAAATTTTGTTGAATAACAGAATACATTAGTGGAAGAATTTAGTCTGTTTTATTAGTCAATAAGTTTAAAATTATGTTAGTCAACCTAAGATGGCACTTTGAACAGTGAGACGGGAAATAGCTGTGATGAAAGAATATTAGAAAATACTGTTTATAATTTGAGGGGTAGGGGAAGGCTTTTTTTTAAAGATCTTATTTATTTATTTATTTGATGGAGAGAGAGAGAAAGCAGGAGCAGGGAGGAGGGGCAGAAGCAAAGGGAAAAGCAGACTCCAGGGAGCCCGATGTGGGACTCGATCCCAGGACCCTGGGATCACGATCTGAGCCGAAGGCAGCCTCTTAACCAACTGAGCCACCCAGGCACCCAGGGGAGGGCTTTTTAGCATAATCTTTTTTTTTTTTTTTTAATTTTATTTATTTATTTGAGAGAGAATGAGAGACAGAGAGCATGAGAAGGAGGAAGGTCAGAGGGAGAAGCAGACTCCCTGCTAAGCAGGGAGCCCAATGCGGGACTCGATCCCGGGACTCCAGGATCATGACCTGAGCCGAAGGCAGTCGCTTAACCAACTGAGCCACCCAGGCGCCCCAGGGGAGGGCTTTTAAAATCAAGACCCAAGATGCATTTGCCTTTAAAAAAAATGTTGATAGATTTAAACATGTAAGACATTTAAAACTCTCGGACAGAGATAAGGTTTGAAAGACACATCTCAAATTGGGAGAACATACTTGTAACATATGTAACAGTATGTTATAGATACATTAAGAATACATCAAAACAATAGGAAAAAGACAATCCAGTAGAAAAATGAGCAACAGATAGGAATAAGCAGTTTATAGAAGAGGAATTTAAGATTGCCAGCCTTGGTTTACAGTTACAAAAGTTAGAATGAATCAAAGACCTAAACTTAGGAGCTAAAACTATAAAACTCTCGACGAAAACAGGTGAAAATTTTTATGACATTGGATATGGTTGTGATTTCTTAGAAGTGACACAAAAACCACAGGCAACAAAATCAAAATTAAAACTTTTGTGCATCAGAGAGCACTCTAGAGTGAAAAGACAACCCACAGAATGGGAGGAAGTAAATTGTAAATCATGTATCTAATAAGGGATTAATATCCAAATATATGAAATCCTCTAACTAAACAATTAAGTGAAACAGCCTAGTTCAAAAATCTGCAAAGGACTTGAATAGACATGTTCTCCAAGGCCAGGCAGTAAGCACATGAAAAGGGGTTTAACATCGGGGAAAGCATATCAAAACTACAATAAAATAACATTTCACATCCTTAGGATGACTATTACAAAAACAGCAGTGAAAATAAGGGTTTTTGAGGATGTTAGACCCCTTGTACAGTGCTTGTAAGAGTGCAAGGTGATGCAGCTCCAATGGAATACTGTTTAGCAGTTCCTCAAAAAATGAAACCTAGAATTACCATAGGATCGACCAATTTTTTGCCTAGGTATATAACCAAAAGAATTGAAAGGGAATCAAACAGGTGTTAATACACTGATCTTTGTACCAGTTTTATTTACAATAGCGCAAAGTTGGAAACAGTCCAAGTGTCCCATCAGCTGATGGACAATAAATAAATAAAATGTGTTATTACTCAGCCTTAAAAAGGAATGAGATTCTGACACATGTTGCTGCAACATAGTGAACCTTGAAGACCTTAGTATAAGTGAAGTAAGCCAGACACAAAAGGACAAATGTTATTCCACTTAATATGCAGTACTTAGAATGGGCAGATTCATAGAGACAGAAGGTAGAATAGTGGCTACTTAGGGAGTGGGATGATAAGGAGCGCCCTTGTTTAATTGGTTACAGAATTTGTTTGGAGAGACGAAAAAATTTTGGAGAGAGATAGTGGTGATGTTTGCACAGTAAAGTGTAAATACTTAATGCCCCTGAGTTGTAAACCTAGAAATGGTTAAAATGGTAGGTTTTATGTTACGTGTATTTTAACAGGGTAAAAATTTTCAAGAGAAAGGTTATCAGTGTATATTGGAAATTAAGATTAAAATAAGATTTTTCACCCTTGAGCTTAGTGACCATTACCAGCTGAATATGGGGAAGCACAATTGGTGGGAGTAAGTTGGTTATTGCAGGAATCACTTTTTAATAAAATCTGTTAAGAGTTGCAAAATATGTTTATCCTTTATATGTATTATTATAAAGATTTCCTCGGTTGAACAAAAAGCAAGTTGCAAAAATATATCTTAATATATTTTACATCAGCACCATACTTACGTACCTTTGTAAATGCATAGTAAAGGTTCTGGGTGTATATATGATTTAACATATTCATGAATTGTCAAAAGTAAATGAAAGTCGCAGATTATATACCAGGTGCTGTCACCTAGCTACCTTATTACAGTTTTTTTTCCTACTACATTTGAATACTTTGTTTCCTTTGTAACTTCTCCATGTCCTCATCTTCAGTATAATACCACTACTACAAAATAGAACAAAACAGGCTGCCCTTGTTGCATCAGTGGTTTGAGCTTTGTTCACATGTCCCTTTGAATATTATTACAGCAACTGTCTAAGCATCAGAGGAAATTGATTAGAAATGCAATATAGTACTTTTCACTTTTTAAGTGCAGTGTCTTTTTAGATCTTATTGTAGATCTAAAAGGAATTATTTGGCATACCAAAAAAATATAGGTCAGAAATAGATTTTTACTTCGGTTTATACTCTTGGATACTTTGAATGGGTGCCTAGAATTAGAAGAGGTGAATATTACTTTAAGTCTTAAATAGTCAGGTATAGTAACAGATTTCTATTTGATTTATATGTGACGTTTAGTCTCTGGTAGGTTATGCCCCCTACTGGTAAGCATTGGAAATGTAAATGAATAATTCATATTCACAAGCATAAAGGGAAAGAAGTTTTGTCAAAGAGTATACACAAAAAAATCAGAGGATAGCCTACTTTAAAGCTCATATTAAAGAGTTGGTTAGAAGTCTGTAAGTCTTAGAAATGTCAAATGGGAAAGTGACTTAGTTTATTTAAGTTTAAAATAGGTTAGGTAAGAAACTGAAAAATGCTCAAAGGAAGCTAGGTTTTTTAATGCTTGGGAAAGTTTGCATTTAAAGACTGAGACTGGAGGGTGATATTCTTTAAAAGTGGAAGAGCCTATAGAAATGGCTTTGTAATACAAAATACTACATTTATTCCCTTATGTACATTTAATTCTGTCTTTAACTATTTTCAAAGGTCCAAGTTTTTGTTTATGTTTAGTTTGATACAAATTTGTATAAGCACGTTGTTAAGTATATTAGCCTTACTTCCTAACAGATTCCAGATCAAAAGGTTTCAGGTAAATAGAATTGTTAATTAAAATTAAATATCTATATAGAAAAAAAGTATATTTGATGACTGTTTCCTTTCTGTGTTTTTTAAAAAAAAGAGAGGTTTAGTATTTTATAAGATTATTTAAAATAAGCCTACATAAGTTAAATTTATCTCTAAGACTATATATAGTTATCTTTATGAAAATAGCATAAAGTAAGCTGTTAATTGTCTGTTTTGTCAGTTATTTATGGATAGAAACCTCAGGCTTTCCTCCCCGTTATCCTAAGTTCTAAACCTAGAGGTTAAGAGGGAGAGCACATGTACATGAACCTGGGCCTTTATTGCAGAATCAGGCACCCATTCAACAAGTACATGTTGATGCCATATAGGTGCCAAGTCCTATTTTGTTACCAGGGCTACAGAGGTAAATACAAGAAAATCCCTCTCCTGAAGAAATTCAAGTTCTAATAGAAGGGAAAGATAATAAACTATATAATAGAAGATGTTGGGCAATATAATAGATTTGTGTTAGGGCACTCAGAACACAGAGGAGAGGTACCCAACCAGTACCTTGCTTTTGTAATATTTTAATGGTAAAACTAAGACTGCCTTTTAGCATCTTATATTTATATTATTAAACTCAATATGTTGTTCTCAGTTATACATGTAGATTGAGGTAAGTAATAAGTAAAATGTTTAACATGTAACATGCTTTGGAAGGGCATTTGTATGGATGTGTCTTTTAGGGAGATGAGGTGAGTGGAGCCATTATTTAAAATAGTGTGGAAATACTTACATGAAGAATCTAAAAAACAAAACCAGGTTTACAGATACAGAGCACAGATTGGTGGTTGCCTGGGGAGAAATGAGTGAAGGAAGTTAGAAGGTGCAAACTTCCAGTTATAAAATAAAGCATGGGGATGTGATGTGCAGTGTGGCAACTTTGTGGTTAATAATACTGTTGCATATTTGAAAGTTGCTAAGAGACTAAAATCTTGAAAGTTCTCATCACAAGAAAAAGAATTGTGTAACTGTGTTTGGTGATTATTTCACAGTATATACAGATAACAGTGCTGAACACCTGAAACTAATAATGTATGTCAGTTATACCTCAGTAAGAAAATAGTATGCTGAGGACCTGCCTTGGAAAAAAGGTTTAGCACTTTCCTGTCTTGCATCTTATCCTTAATTCCACTCACTCCTGTATGTTTGTGCTGTGCTGCTTTATTTTGTTTTGGTTTTGTTTCCTTTGGTTTTTAATGTTAAAAGCAACCTTGGAAGCTCTCTGATCTGTTTTTTCAAAAATCAAGGGATGTCAGAATCACCCATAGAATTCTTAGAAGTTCAACATGTGCTTGGACCTCCCAAGCTCATTAGGAGTGGAGGCCAGTATCTGTTTTGTTTTGTTTATAGATGATTCTGATACATATTCTGTTGAAAACTAATACTCAAAATCAAACCTTTTAATAGAAAAATTCTGGCCTTTAGATAAAGAGGTTACCTGTTCAGGGGTCTCATAGGTAGTAAGTAGTACCAACTGGTTTCCATACTACTCTTCAGTGATCTCTCACAAAACTTCAGAAGAAACTTAAGGTAAGCTTATTAGAACTAGGAGTTAAGGATATTTAGTTTTTGTTACTTTATTTCTTTATAGTGATAAGTATTAGTTTCCTGTTTTGGGGTGTTTCCTTTTCTTGGATTGAAGCAGCACTGAAGAGTTTTTAAGCTGTGCTAATTTTTCAAATCTGTGGGTAGATTTAGCAGCATCAAAATACATTTGAAAACAGTTAACACCTTCTCCATCTCCTATCATTAAAAACAGAAGAAAGCAACAATAAAAGTAACAAAAAGAGTAGGGATCATTTCAGAGGTATGTAAGTACTAATTTGATTGTTCATGCAGAAAGTAAAAATACAGAACTTGTTTCATTTTATACATTAATCAAAAAGGCCCCTAAGCTATATATCCCCTAAGCTGACCCTTAGGGAATATGATCCTGGAGAATACTGCTACTGTCGTCTCTGGTTACCCCATAAAATGCAGTAACTGACAGGTTTACGCAGGGAAAATCTTTATTTCATTCAAGTTTCTGTATACTTGTCTATGAATCCGGAACCGCACGGTTGAACGTATCAGCAGACTGAATAACCCTCCTTTAAAATGCGTGCCATCCAAAAATTCAGATGTCTTACACTTTATAAGTTTTGATCATAGTTGATCAGCATAGCCATGAAATATATTTTAAAGCAGCTGTGAGGTCCTTACTTCAGAGGCCTATTGCCCCTAGTTGTTTTGACTATTACAGTGGTGGTATAAAAAGACTGATAGAGGAGTCCTTTTTTAGTAAGTTTGCTTGTAATTCTCAGCTTCTGTGGGGACGTGAAGACTAAAGAATGTTTAGTTCTTAGAATTGGAATTGAGGATTTACAGTTATTAGGTAGCAGTGTTGTAATACTCAAATGCAGTGTGCCTGGAACTTTTATACATCATAATAGCAGTCTTAATTTGGGTTATATAATGTATATATGAATTTGAAAATCTTCAAGAAATGGGTGTATATGAGAAATTAAAGATACTTTAGCAAATCTTCATCATATTTAGTCTTTAGGCCAACATTGTAAGAATATGTATGAACATCTTGAATAGTTGAGTCTTAATGTTTTTACCCAGAGGTTCTGTTTCTTTTTTCTTCCATTAAAGTTACTGTATTAGTAAAATTCCATGGTACGAAAATACAGTTCGTGTTCATCTTTCTGTTGGTGGACATTTTTTTTAGTTTTGTGCTAAAATAAAAACAAGCATAGTATTATAAAAATTGTTGAATGTTTCTCCCAATTTACATACATCATAGTTTCTCTAAGGGTATTATACATAAGGAGAATTACTGGGTCATCAAGTGTGTGCATCTCCAAATTTCTTAGATAATGCCAGATTATTCTGCCATGTGGTTATATCAATTTAGGCTCCACCAGAAATGTTAAGTTCCTGCTACACCTTCTCAATTTTTGATATTGTCAGATTTTTAAAGTTTTTGTCATTCTGGTGAGTGTAAAAGGATATCCTGTTGATTTAAATTCACATTTTTCTGATTATCAGTGAGATTGGTCATTAGTTTTTTCTAAAACCATTCAGTTTACTTCTGTGAAATGTCTTTACTTCATGTCTTTTGTTCATTTTTCTATCGTGTGGGTTGTCTTTTCTGATTTATAGAAGTTCCTTAAAAGTACTTTGGTTATCAATGCTTTGAATGTAATTGGTTTGCTTTTTGTAATTTTCTGCATCTAGATGTCAAAGATACCTTCCTGTTTTTGTCTACTAGTTGTAAAGATTTTAAACATATATACAGACATTTAATCTACCTTAAATTGGTTTTGTTTTAAATACAAGTTTTCATACTGGCAAGACACATTTCACTAGCTGTGTTCTTTTTCTTCATGAATTTTATGGCTGTACTGGCCCTTAACCTTTTTCAAATAAGTTAATAGAATCAACTTGTCAAATGATGCCAAAAATGCTGTTGGGGTTTTCATCACAATTGCATTGACTCTACTATATACATAATTTGCAATGACAGCTTTCAAATAATGATAATTTTCCATGCAAGTTTTATACTTGTTTTTTGTTTTTTGTTTTTTTTTTTGAGTATAGGATATTATGGGTGAGGTTGCTATTTAAAAAGGATCCTTTTTAGTGCTGATAATTTTTAAATGCTACAAACAAAGCTAGGTGCTTCAGATTACGTACTTTCCTTTTGTAATTAAATATATAATCTGGAAACTCAGTTGTTAAGTATAAAAATTCATAGTCTCATTTATCTACTCCCCTTAGCCCATTCTGGAGGTGCTCACCATGGTGCCAATCCTGATTTCTTTTCAGGCCATTGTCATGTTTGGGATGGTTATTACTGTGGTCATAAACATTTTCACCTTAAATTAAGTCCAAGATAATTGTATTGTCCCTTTATCCTAATAGAAGCTTATTTGAACATGTAGTTAATACGTAACTGTGTTTGAAACAGTATTACTAGTAAACAGAACATGGTACTTTTAGAACCAGACATGAATATGGTTGAATCACTGCTTTACCAGGTTTTGTGATTTCAAGCAAGTTACATATTCTTGTTCAGAGAACTTTTCTCACCTATGAAATTGGGATATAAAAATGCCTACCTCATTATTCTAATCAGGCAAATATTTACTGAGCCCCCTCTGTGCTACCTTGGTAAAATTAAATGAGGTCACTTGAATTAGGTGTTTGGCACATGAAAGTTGACTTTTTGATGTTGGTTCGAGTTTCCTCTATTCGAGTAATTTTTTTCAGCCTTGTTACCTCCTTTTTACTTAGAGTCAACACCAGGAGACAAATCTGTATCACATTCTTGCACAACTCCTTCCACATCTTCTGCCTCTGGACTGAATCCCACATCTGCACCTCCAACATCTGCTTCAGCAGTCCCTGTTTCTCCTGTTCCACAGTCACCAATACCTCCATTACTTCAGGACCCAAACCTTCTTAGACAGCTGCTTCCTGCTTTGCAAGCCACGCTGCAACTTAATAATTCTAATGTGGACATATCCAAAATAAATGAAGGTAAATTTTCGTAGTTAACAGTTTTTTTTAATTCATTTGTATTGTGCAGAATTCTGTGATTAGTAAAATCCCCAGTTTAGGAATGATCTTTGTTTCATTTTGAAATTCACATTTGAGCTTCATTCTTTTACATTTATATCCCCCATTGTTTAAGGCCTTTGGTATTGTAATTGAGTTAGCAATACTTGGATTTTTCTGTATTTTTTTAAGACTTGGCTTTGTACCTGGTAGTTACTGGAAATAAGCTGTTCTGTTTGCATAATATGTATGGTAAATTTTTTTTTTAAGTTAAAAAACAGAGCATTTTCCAAAACCGATATAAAAACACTTGAATTCTAGCATATTTCAAAAAACCTCTTGTATATGGGTAAATCATTATTTGGAGTATTAAAAATAGGCTAATTACTCAAGTAAGAATTCAGGTAGTTCCTTCTTAGAATACTTGAAAAAAAATTTGAGATGGGAGATAATGGTTAACATTTTTGTTTTTCCTAGTTAATTGCATTGTTAATTCCAACTTTGCTTTTCAGTATGCTACTAAATTACTTACGGGAGCCACCTCAAAGAAGTCTGAATAAAAGTGCATGTAGTTTTAATTCACAAGCCATTCAAATAGTCCTAAGAGCATTGCAAAATTTTGTTTAGAATAGTCGATTTTGACTTGTGTATATTGTCACATAATATATTTAACAGTAGTGTTAAGTGGTTAAGTTCTTCCTTTATCTTAAAAATGGAGCTATTTCAGGCTAGTTGGTCAATAATTCTGGGGTTTTTTTTGGTACTTTTCTGCATTTTGATTTTATTCTTTTAAGGTAACTATGCCATTCTCCTACATGATAGGTACATGTTTTACTAGGGAAAGTGGGGCTTTTAAACAGTTTATAAAGAGATGATAGCATAAGAAATGTCAATAATAAAAGATCTTGTGCTCTGAAAATACATGATGTTCTTAAATTACCTAGCTTTTTAATGTCTGTTTTTAAAAGGTTGTTGTTGCAGGGTTTGAGTGGTCAGCTTGTCTAATAAAGCATTTGCATGAAATAGCTACCATTTATCCAGTTAGTTCCATGTAACCTACTAAGCCCTTTAGGTATCATTGAATAGGTTTCAGGTATAATCAGAAGTTCCAGGGGATGCCTGGGTGGCTCAGTCATTGGGCATCTGCCTTTGGCTCAGGTCATGATCCCAGAGTGCTGCGATCGAGCCCCACATCGGGTTCCCTGCTCAGCCATTTTATTACTCTTATCTTCTAGATTTCTGTTTTGAGAGTTCTAGTTTGAAACACTGCAGTTTCCCCTGGGGGGTTTTTGAGTTTTCGAGTTGTTACTAATGCTGTAATATGCCTCTTGTGTTTTTATTTTAATTTAAGATATGTTTTTAGTTCTTACAGCAGCTGTGACACAAGCCTCATTGCAGTCTATAATTCATAAGTTTCTTACTGCTGGACCATCTGCTTTCAACATAACTTCTTTGATTTCTCAAGCTGCTCAGCTCTCTACACAAGGTATTGATTTTCTTAGGTATTGCTAGAATTATATATTGATTTGGAGGGGGATTCATAGCAAATTTTTTTTTAGTCTTTGAAGAGATTAGCTATAATGATTTGATGTTTGATTTTTTTTTAACACCAGTATTTACAGTATTTTTTTTTGAGATGAGGCAAGCATTGACATTTATCTTGCAGTATTGCCATTAAATCTGTAATACATATATTTACTTCAGAATTTGTCAGTGAAATAGTTTACTCCATAAACTGATATGTCCTCAATCTTTATGAAACATTGAATATATTTTGAGTTGAAGTTTGGTTCAGGCTTGATGTTTGGTGGTTTTTGACCAGAGGATACAGAAATGCTCAAGTTCTTTCTTAAATTAGCTATTCCTCTTTTTCTGTGAAAGCAACCAATGGAAAGAGACCTACATGGGAACAAAGGAGAAATGAAAGGGTCACTTGGACTTGTCCCCCAGCCCCAGTTCAGAAAACTGATAAACTTAGCCAGGAACACTTGTTCTAAAATTGAAATATAATAGTGAAAAAGACTCAACAACCCTCTGGTGAGCGTCATGAGACAGGAGATAAAGGCCTAAATGTAGAATAAAAAAGAAATGAAAGTGGTGAGGATGCCTTCCATATGAGAATAGGTTCAGGCTTACCTTTCTGCTTCAGCCTAAGAAAGGAGTTAGGGGAGGCACACATTGGGTGTGCTTGGTTCTGATCCACAGCTCATTTAGTCTGTGTGGCCCCAGTGAGTATTTCAGATTCTGACTTGCTCAGATAAGTGTTCTCTTTGGGGTTCAGGCGGCATGTGGAGAGATGGAAAGACTTTTGCACATATATTACAGAAGTTTTGGGTTATTTGAAATTAATTGCTTCACTTTTTCACAGCCCAGCCATCTAATCAGTCTCCAATGTCTTTAACTTCTGATGCGTCATCCCCAAGATCGTATGTGTCTCCAAGAATAAGCACACCTCAAACTAACACAGTCCCTATCAAACCTTTGATTAGTACTCCTCCTGTTTCATCACAGCCAAAGGTATGTTGCCTTTGAGGGAAATTTGGAAAAGAAAGCACTCACTTTTGGAAAAACAAGCTTAATGTTTTAGAATCTGTATTGTAGAAAAAGCCCTTTTCAAGAATGTAGTAGTGGTGGAATGAATGATGGGTGAGAATAGATGCAGGTTAGATTCTTAGTAAGTTGAGGGGGGCTAGAGGAGGGAATTGCATCTGCCACTTTTTATTATTATTATTATTAAAGATTATATTTATTTGAGAGCGAGAGGGAGAGAAAGCATGAGCAGGGTGGGGGGGTGGTAGAGGGACAAGCAGACTCCCCACTGAGCCAGGAGCCAGATGTGGGGCTTGATCCCAGGACCCTGAGATCATGACTTGAGCCAAAGTCAGATGCTTAACCGACTGAGCCACCCAGGTGTCCCACCATCTGTGCTACTTTTACACGCTGATTGTTTTCTCTTACTGGCTTTGGGATTTGTGACATGGAGAGTGGGATAAAGAAGGGTATACTAATTGTCTTAGTATTTGTAGAATTTTTTAGCTCTAAAAGATAGGAGAGAACAGGTTTTCCAGTGGCTTTTCCTCCCATACTTTTATTTTAGAAATGAGTCCGTTTCTGTGCTACGAGCTTTATATGTATTTAACTTCACATCATGAGAATCAACTACTGTTTGCTTCATTTGATAGATAAGAAAATGAAGCCTGCAGTTAAATCTAGTTTTTGTGGTGGACTCAGGATTTGAGGCCTCCGTCTTCCTGAACACAACCCATTTTACTAAGCTGTGCTACCTGTGTTTATCCAAGCAAAATCTTGCATGGATGGCTCCCCAGAGCACAGTTAAAAATTGTTGGTCTGTTCTTATTGGACTATAAACAGGACCTTAACAATGCTGCACTCAGATTTTGTACTACATCATTTGAGTCTTGCCCACAAATTCGTGAGCAAATCCCAGTTACACTTATTCTTTGCTTTGTATACTACCAGCAAAAACATTAAAAAAGATTTGGAAGTTAGTATATGCAAGTTGCAATTGTTTTTTTTTTCTTAATTGTAAGTTTAGGATATTCTTTTTAATTAAAAAGTGGGCTATTTCAATCTTCTATGCCAAAGAATTTTTTTTTTTAAGATTTTATTTTTAAGCAATCTCTACTCAGTGTGGGGCTCGAACTCACAACCCTGAGATCAAGAGTCGAATGAATGCTCTACCTACTCAGCCAGCCAGGCGTCCTGCCAAAAATTTTATATTGAAATAAAATCATAAACAGAAGCCTTAAAATAAAAATGCATTGAAACATAACTTGAAATTGGTAGGCCAGCTTTTAGGTCTTCCTATTGGCTCATCCCTTCCCTATTTAAGTCATTT
The DNA here is from genome assembly GCF_002201575.2 of Neomonachus schauinslandi. NCBI lineage: Eukaryota > Metazoa > Chordata > Mammalia > Carnivora > Phocidae > Neomonachus > Neomonachus schauinslandi. Next base: position 111,644,635 of record NC_058407.1, on the reverse strand, counting down.
ACCTAAGCATGTTTTAGGGTCAATCTGGATTGGGTTTTTTTGTTCTTTTGTTTTTAATTCTGTGTTAAACGTATTAGTTTATTACACAGTTTCTTATTGTTTGCATTTTGATGGGAGAAGAATAAAAATGTGAGTTTCAGCAATAGAAACCTATTACTAGAGCTTAAGACTCATCCTCAGGGTGGTATCTTAAGAGTACAATAAATGATGACTAAAAGTGAAGTGACAATGTTAGTTTTACAGCATTTATAAAATTAGCATTTAAAATCCCTTAAGAATATGGCTAAAAATTTTTAACATGAAAATTTTTCCAAGTTTTTTTTTTTTTTAAAGTGGGCATTCAGTAATATGATGTAGACCTTATAAAAATGTTCTTTATAAAAGAACATGTTCTTTTATGTTCAGAAGTAAAAAAAGAAAAAAATCTATCCAGATTTTTTTGGGAGAATATTAATTTAAAAAAATGAAAAACAAAAAAACGAAAGGGCGCCTGGGTGGCTCAGTCGATCAAGCATCTGCCTTCAGCTCAGGTTATGACCTCAGGGTCTTGGGATTGAGCTCAGCAGGGAGTCTGCTTCTCTCTGCCCCCCCCCCCCAATGTTCTCTCTCTCTCTCTCTCTCAAATCTTTAAAAAAAAAAAAAAATTTTTTTTTTAAACTGCTATTGGAGGATATGACTTACGGCTCTCTGCCTTAATTTGGGGCTTATATTTAAAACTACTTGTTTTCTCTCTCTGTGGCATCTAAATATGTATAGTATACATATCCCCACTTGATAATCATGGACCTCTTGTTCCACCTCTGTAGGGTACCATCTCTTTGAAGACCACTCCAGTTGAATTTTATATGGCCCATAGCTCATTCTCTAATAACCAGTCTATACATTCTCTGCATATGTGGTTGAAATTTGAGCAGCTGTATTTTTAGGAGGTGGTAACATTAGTCTTTATAGATATAAAAGTAACAATAAATCAGAAGAGCTATTTTAGTGTATTGGAAAGAAAACTGGGCTCAACATTAGAAGTAGTTTCTTGTGCTGTTCTGCTGCTAAGAAAATAATCTTTATGGCCTTGGGCCATTTTATGAAGAAATTAGATCTTAGTCTCAAAACTAGACTCTCTTCTAACTACGTGAACTTCATTTGATTCTAATGTTTTAAATCTCTAGATTTTTCAGAGTTTAAGATTATCCAGCTAGATTTGGAGGTGTGTGTGGATTTGGGAACTTAAATGACCATGATTTACATAATTAAATATGTCTGTATCACTAATATTAATTGTATTATGAAACAATTAGGACAGCTCATGTTATCTTAAAAATTAAAGAATAAAAAAAAAGTGCTATGGTGAGCGCTGTGAATTGTCTAAGACTGATGAATCACAGACCTGTCCCCCTGAAACAAATAATATATGTTAATTAAAAAAAAGTATTAAAAGCAAAAATAAATTAAAGAATAGAAATAATAGGGACTTTTCATTGGTAGTACTTGTGCTTTTATCTAGTTTCCATGGTATTTATCTGTGTGATAGAAGCCTATCTCACCAGATTTTGACATTTCAGGTTAGTACTCCAGTAGTTAAGCAAGGACCGGTTTCACAATCAGCCACACAACAGCCTGTAACTGCTGACAAGCAGCAAGGTCATGAACCTGTCTCTCCTCGAAGTCTTCAGCGCTCAAAGTAAGTTGATATGTGTTGAAACATTATTTTTTTCCTTAATATTGCATGCTGCATTGTTTGAATATTATAAAAATATATGTATAATAGAACGTGATCTTGGAAGAATCCATGGATAGCCTAAGTTTTATGTATTAAAAGACTTAAAAGGCAAATCTTATCTATAAGTAGGTTGTTGTCTCTAGTAGGGAAGCCAGGTTATTTTTGAAGAAAGTGATTCTTTAGAATTTTACTTAGTAGAATATGATAGGATATGTGATACTTGTACAAAGAGGGCACCTGATTCTGTAATACTTCACTTGTTGGAAATGACCTCATTTTTAACCTCCTCATAGCAGCTTTAGATTTGAGTGTATTGATGAAGCCAAAAATGTTAAATTTAAAACATAGGCCGATATTTCCCAACTGGTATGTGTCAGGTTTTCCTAATAGCTTCAGCTCTGACCCCTGTGTGGATTGCTTGTCAGATAGGGCTGTATTGTGTTGTCACGTTTCTTTGTTAATTAACAAATACAACTTTAAGATGATTTTCATTTGATTGATTTTCCTATTTTTATTTCTTGCTATGAGGTGGCAAAATAATTCAACTGTTGTTTTTATTGTTGTTTTCTAAACAAGCATTTCAGAACTTACACATCCAAATGAGAGTTGTTCCCTTCAAAATAATCACCTTGGGAAGCTGTCTACTTACTCCAGCAATGTTGCCATTGCTCAGAACATTTTTGGGAAATTCTTCTTTTAAATTGTCTTTAGAGGCTGCAGTATTATTTTAAATATCCTCAGTGTTGAAAACTCTTCATCCTTTGGGAGATTTAGTTTTTGGAAATAACTGAAATTCATTCAGAGCCAAGTCTGGTGAAGCAGGTAGGAAATCAACTTGGGTGATTAAATTTTTGGTTCTCACCACCATATCCCAAACCCTAGCCCAAACCATTCAGTTTTAGAAGAAGACAACCAATCTCAGAGTGTTATGTTTTTGGTCTTATTTTGCCACTAAACTCATTCATTGCTGTCCAATAAAATGCCTGTATTTTGCTTCACATTATCTACCCTCTGACTGAATACTTCATTCTGATGTTAAACAAAGGCAATAGATTTTTCCCCTCATCTACATGTGTTTAAGATAGACTGTTCAGTTGTGCCTTATATCTACAACTGTTAAAATGTGACCATTTCTTAGTTACATTCTTACTAGTGTTTCTGGTATACAAAATCAACAGGTCCTGCTATGGAATTTGGAGAGCACTATTAGTTTAAATTTAACTGACATTAGTGTTACTAAAAGGGCTCTTTTCCCCCCAAAAGTGTGTTAGAGGAATACATGATATAAATACACTTTGGATTTTAAATTCTGTTTATTTGATGTTAATATAACAAATTTTTCTTAGGAATTTGGATATCTTTAATTTAATAGAAGGTATTGACAATTTCTAGGATACCTACTTTTTAAAACATAGGGCACATTCAATTCTGTTTTCTCTTCCAGTAGCCAGAGAAGTCCATCGCCTGGTCCAAATCATACTTCTAGTAGTAATGCATCAAATGCAACCGTTGTACCACAGAATTCATCTGCCCGACCTACATGTTCATTAACACCTACGCTAGCAGCACACTTTAATGAAAATCTCATAAAACATGTTCAAGGATGGCCTGCAGATCATGCAGAGAAGCAGGTATGTTACATGATTCACAGCAGATGTTTTACCTGTGGATGAGTGACAAAATACAACTTCTACTTCTAGAAAATCTAATCTAGGTCACTGAATTTAAGCTACATTTGAAATAACTAATTTCTAATTAGATTGCTTATAGTCACTCTATAAAATATTTGGTAAATACTTTAAGGTATTTATGAGATAATATTTTATGGTTTCACATAAAATATTTTAATATAATTATTGTTATAGCTACCATTATCAAATACTCAGCATTTAGCACGGTGCTGAGTGCTTAATTTTTTCCACTTCTCAAAACTGTTAACCAGGACAGATAATGAGTTCTCCCATTTTACCGATGAGGCCCTTAGGACCAAATAAATTACATATCAAGGTCACCCAGTTAAAACAGTGATGGGGCTCAAAGCCAGTGTGCTTTTTCCACTCAGCCAGCTGCTCTCATAGTTATAGAACTTCTTCATATGACTACTCTTATATCTCTCCACTAGACTAGCAACTAGAAGTTAGGAAACAATTTTGCTCTGGAATGAGGGACCTTTGGACATTCTAATTACTGCCATTGGCTTCTTCTCTCTTTTAGTGGTTTACTGTCTGAAATTTTCTCTTAAATTCACAGAGAGAATGTTGTGTGTATCTTATGACCCAAGACTACAGTGAAGGCCCTTTTATCAGTGTTACTCCTGAACTTTACTCTGGCTGACTCAGCACCTTTTATTAACCACAAATCATGAGTTCTTCTATCCTAGTGCTATGCAGTACTGAAATTGGAAATACTATTTTCTCCAGAAGTTGAAGGGGGAAATTTTGAAAAGTACCTTCCACCATTAGAGACCGGTTTTTTTGTTTTTGCTTTTTTTTTTTTTTTTTTAATCATTTTCCCCCTTAGATTCACTATCATTTTTGTGGATTTAAAGGAGAAGAATTACTCTGTAATCTTGGTATAAAGTTGTACTCAGAAATTTAATGTTTGTTTTTTTGTATGTGATTGTGACTTATGTGATCTTTATCTACCTATAGGCATCGAGATTGCGAGAAGAAGCCCATAATATGGGAAGTGTTCACATGTCAGAAATTTGTACTGAATTAAAAAATTTAAGATCTTTAGTCCGAGTATGTGAAATTCAAGCAACTTTGCGAGAGCAAAGGTAAGTTTTTCATGGACAGAATTTTTGTCTTAGCATTATAGATCTTAAATCAGACTGAAGAATATAAATCAAATTTCATTTCTGAATTTCAAGTTCTCTTTGATATGTCATGTTCCATAACACTGTAACTGCATTACAAAAAAGATGTATTTATTTTAGAGGTGGGGGGCAGGGGGAGAGAATCTTCAAGCAGACTCCCCGCTGAGTGCGGAGCCTGACACGGGGCTCTGTCTCAAGACCCATGAGGATCATGACCTGAGCCGAAACCAAGAGTCGGATGCTCAACCGACTAAGCCACCCCAGGCACCCCACACTATGACTGCATTTTTATAATTTAACTAATATTCCTGGTAAATGGTAATGGCATCTAGATTTTAGTTCTCTAACGCATGGTAAATGCTTCATTAGACTTTATTCTTAAAACTCTGTAAGGTACAGTAATATTTAAAAAGTGAAATGTTAGAACACTGTATGTTAAGTATACTGTAACCTTTAAAAAAATTGTTGACAGCAACTAATTGGTCTCCTCTTCAATTGAGGATAGTCCTCTATTGCTGAGTGTACTTGTTTGAGTTGAAATTTCAAATCACTATTTACATTGTCTTTGGATCACCTATAGATCCCTTGGAAATTTAGTTGTCTAGCAAGTATATCTATTTTCTGAATTGTTTTCACCTAAACTCTTACTGTCTCACATTTCTTAGTCTAGTATCCTGCTCAAGTAAGGCTATCTACATCCCAGTAAATAGTATAGATACTTTTTAAATGCATCTTACAAAATCAAGGACAAACTTTTAATGGCCTCTCACATCCTGTCTATTTAAGTCACTGGGTCACAAGTAGAGTTAGTCTTAACATGAAACCACAAATATTTAATAAATACCAAGTTGGAATTTATAGTAAACTTGGAAAAGTAAGTTTTTACCTAATCTTTCAATTACTAAACTGTCTGGAGTTACATTGTGAATATCAACTGGGATTTGTTTACTCTAGGATTGCTCTGAAAGTACTTCAAACATACATAAAATTTGACCGCATTTTGGCTTAATAAGACAGATGATTTGACTTTTAGGAAATTATTTGCAGCCTCAGCTGTTGACACAGTGTACACTGGTAAATACCAAGCCACTTTATGATTATGCCTAATTCACTGGTACAGGCAGTAAATATACTTTACAGAAGAGAGAGGTCATAAGGGGAACAGTTTTATGAAGTTCATGGAAATCTAGTTTGTTTTAAATATGCAGGTCAGTTGGACTTTGACTCAGCTCTTTTTCTGAGCCTATGTTTATATTGAGAATTGTTCTTTAATATGATTAAGCCTCTTGCACCTAGTTAATTCTAGGCTTACTCTGTTGTGGCCTAGAAAACATATGCAGTATAAGTTTGTCTCGTATTTAATATCTGCTGCTGTGTGTGTGTGTGTGTCTGTCTTTGATACAGCAAACAAACCACATTTTAAATCAATCTTTATAGTCAAATTATTGAGAAATTGTTAGAAAACTAGGAAACATTCTAACTTTTGTTGTCCTAATCTTTAATACGTCATACATTCACTGGTCATTTTAACTCTAGGCTAATCCATATTTATTCATTTTTAAAGATTTAATTATTTATTTGGGGGGCAGAGAGGGGGAGAATTTCAAGCAGACTCCCTGCTGAGCACAAGAGCCCCCTGTGGGGCTTGATCTCACGACCCTGAGATCAGGACCTGAGCCGAAACCAAGAGTCAGGACACCTAACTGACTGAGCCACCCAGGTGCCCCTAGATTAATCCATTTTTAATTACTTAGTTTTAACTGTAGTTTACTCATTTTATCTTAAGATATTTCTGTAGTTAAAGTTCTGTTTGGTTTTTCTGTAACATTTATATGAACCACACAAGTTCTAATGCCTTCTTTTATTTTTCAGGATACTGTTTTTGAGACAACAAATTAAGGAACTCGAAAAGCTAAAAAATCAGAATTCCTTCATGGTGTGAAGATGTGAATAATTGCACATGGTTTTGCGTACAGAAACTGTAAATCTTATTGCCCAGTCTTAACATTTTTGAGCTGCATTTAAGTAGACTTTGGACCGTTAAGCTGGGCAAAGGAAATGACAAGGGGACGGGGTCTGTGAGAGTCAATTCAGGGGAAAGATACAAGATTGATTTGTAAAACCCTTGAAATGTAGATTTCTTGTAGATGTATTCTTCACGTTGTAAATATGTTTTGTAGAGTGAAGCCATGGGAAGCCATGTGTAACAGAGCTTAGACATCCAAAACTAATCAATGCTGAGGTGGCTAAATACCTAGCCTTTTACATGTACACCTGTCTGCAAAATTAGCTTTTTTAAAAAAAAAAATTTGGGGGGTTAATTTATCATTCAGAAATCTTGCATTTTCAAAAATTCAGTGCAAGCGCCAGGCGATCTGTGTCTAAGGATGCGATTTTGAACCATATGGGCAGTGTACAAAATATTATGAAACTGTTTCCACACTTGCACCTGATCAAGAGCAGTGCTTCTCCATTTGTTTTGCAGAGAAATGTTTTTCATTTCCCGTGTGTTCCATTTCCCTCTGAAATCCTTGATCTGATTTTATCCATTTTTTAAAGGCTCCTCTTTTTCTCCTTTCTTAAGGCACTGTTGCTATGGCACTTTTCTATAACCTTTTCATTCCTGTGTACAGTAGCTTAAAATTGCAGTGATTGAGCATAACCCACTTGTTTGTATAAATTATTGAAATCCATTTGCACCCTGTAAGAATGGACTTAAAGTACTGCTGGGCATGTGTGCTGAAAGTACATTGATTGCTCAAATATAAGGAAATGGCCCAATGAACATGGTTGTGGGAGGGGAAAGAGAAAACAAAGCTAGTCAGATGTGAATTGTATCTGTTGTAATAAACATGTTAAAACAAACAAAAATTTGTTAATTTTTCTTTTCCTTCGGTCAATGCATATTAGAATTTGAACTACCTGGGACTTCTTTATCAGAACTATTCTTGTTGAATATTTATACTTAATTGAAATAATTCCTTAAGGGAGGTTTTGTTTAAAGCATATTAACAGGAAATTGTGTATAAGATATTTAATGAAATATGAAATTCAACAAGAATGATTAAGTCACTTCCCAAGTGGTTGTCATTTGTTATAAACCCTGGTTTAACCTGTCTTGCTATTATGACATTTCATTTTGAAGGATGTTTGTGTTGTAGCTAACTGTTCAAGTCTGGTGCTGACTGCTGTTCTTAGCCATCACAAAACGCTAAATTTGTGTAATTGGAGCTTCCTTCTGTTATCTGGAAATGGTGGGAAAGCTCAGCTTTGTATATTGTTTCCTAAAGTATATTAAAATAAAAAAAGAAACTATTGCTACTATAAAATTACCTTGGCTTTTTTTTTCTTTTCTAAAATATTGGTCACATGGCCTTAGCATGACACTGCCAGTATTAAATCACAAGGGTTTCTTTATGCAGAAAATTAATTTTAATTTCAAAATCTTACCCGATCTAGACATTTTTTTTCCCTGTTGAAGCAGATGTGTTTATGTGCTTTCAGAACTGCCAGCACCAAGGGCTTATTTTGTGATGTTAGACGTTAATGTTACTGCATTTTTGGATATGAAAATTCCAAAATTGCTCTTGTGCTTGAAGCATATTTAAAGTATAGATGATAATGCTCAGACCTTTCAATAAACTTTAAAAAGTAAAATGTAAGTGATAGTATGAATGATACTTTCTAAAATACAAAAAATGTTCCAGTGTAATTAAGAGGAATTAAAATCTTATACTGGAAACTGGGTTTTTTTTTTTTTTTTAATTGTAACTTGAGCATACTTTTAAAATGTAAGAAAAGACAAATGTCAGATCATATCATGAAATGTTCATACCTGTAAGATTGTTAACATTTGCTGGGCTTGATTAGTGCATGTAAATGAAACTCCAAAGATCAATGTTAAGCTAGAACTCTCACTGATGGAGTCCTGTATCTTTCCTGGAAAGAAGTGAGCAATTTGTGATGTAGTAGGCAAATGTTTCCTGATCAGATGGCAACTTGTGATTTAAGGTAAATTTGAATTTTATTTGCTAATAGTTTATTGATCTATGTCACCTTATTCCGTTGCTTTAAAAATTGTTTACATCCCTAAATGAATTGCTCACATATATATAGGAGAAGATGCCTAATATGATATTTCTTGGTGAATTTTTAAACAAAATTAAAATTTTTGTGGAAATATTTTTACAATATTTGATTCACTTATTATTCTGTAGTAAATTATTTTAAGTGTTGCACTTTAATACATTGTGTCCAGCTACTAACCTTGAGATAACCAGGGAATATTTATTAAAATAGGCATAATATCCAAGAATACTCTTTATATAGTTGGCCGGTTGCCATGGCTTCGAACATGTATCTCGTTTTGATTTGCACCTTGATTCAGATAATTTGGAAATAGAAATACAAAGAGCCCTTAGGAAACCTCAGGGTTTTTATTTTTAAAAGGACATTAGTAGTCTTATATTCAAACCTTAAAAACTGATACTGTAATAAAATGTATTTTGTGAAGGTGGGTCTATTAGAAAGTCTTTCCTCTTAGGAACCAGCTTTCCTACCTTTTTTTCCTTTATTTTCTGTTTAACTAGTTCGACTAACTTTTAATTTTAAAACTTGGACTATAACTCCAGATTTTAAGCACATTGAAAAACTCCATGCTTCAACTCTTCTTAAAGACATGATGCTGCTTTTAATAGTCCAGATGTGAATGGTTTTATCTTCTAAGTTTTATATGTTTCACACTCATAAAACCTTGGAAAGGAGGTGCTTAAAACTTTGCAAAGATGAATTGTTACCCCATTTCAAACAATCTATTGTTGAAACCCAACTAGCTGTAAGGGATTATTTCAAAGGGGGGGGGGGTGTCGAAGTAATTTACTCTGCAAACTGGAACTACTGTAGTTCAGGACTTAAAGCTACTGTATTTAGATGTGGGGTTTGAATATACGGATTTCTTTTCGATACCTGTAAATATGGCTATATTCTTGTATTTGTACTGGAGTGTACAAAATGACACTTAAAGTAATAAATATGTTTTGACTATATTGTGCTGTTATTTCAGAACAGTCTTTTGAAAGTCTTAGAATGCATAATTTGCATTTGAGTAAGAAAATGCCAAATTACTGCTAAAATTTTAGTGTTTCAGAAGTTTCAACATAATATCTTTGCACTATTTTAATGAAAAATTTGGCTTAAAGATCTTAAGATCTGTAGATTCTCCTCTAATTTGCTGTACCCTTTTCCTGATCTCTGAATTTTGGGAGTGCCCTCAAGTGGTTTGCCTAGGTGATCTCATCCAGGCCCTTGGCTATAAGAATCCTCACTCTTAGGTCAATTTCATCCAAATTGTCTTAAGTATTAAACTCTTGAGCTCTGAACAGCAGTCAATTTAGATACTTGCCTTAACTTGGCAAATTCTCTAAAAAGAACTCTTGTATTTAAGACTTAATTCTCCAGTGTCCCCATTTCCAGTAACTGACACCATCATTCCCCATTGCTTGAGACCCAAACGGAGGCATCCTTTATTTCTCTAACACCCTGTATTTAATCCATCATCAAGACCCACAAGCTCTCTCCAAGGTGTATTTTGGATCTGAGAGCTCACTATCTCTGTTTACCACTCTATTCCAATCCACAATCATCTTATGAACCAGACTACTGCCACAACCTCCTAACCTTTGTCTTTGCTTGTCACCACCACCACACATACCAGTCTGTTCAGATTGTTCTCATACCAGAGTGGAAAAAAAAAAATCCATGTCATTCTGTTCATAACCTTAAATAAAAATCAATGATTTCACATAAAGCAAAATTGAAATCTCTTACTGTGGCTTTGTGTTCAAGCCCCTGCATACTACCACAGTCTTGTCCACTGGATTCTCCCTCACTCACTGCAATCTCACCTCAGGACTTTTGTATTTTCTGTCTGGAAAATTCCGTTTTTAGAGACTTGCACTGATAGCTGCCCATTCAGTCTCTTTTCAAAGGACACCTCAAAGAAGCCTGTTCTGACCTCCCATCTAAAAGAACCCATCAGTCTTCCTTCACTCCTTTTCTTCAAAAGAGCGGTGTCTGATACATAGTACTCCAGAAATACATGTTGAATGAATCAAGAAAAGGAGCTATGGAAAGAATTAAAAATTTGTAAAGGTTACTGATTTTTTTTTCAAATTTTGACTTTTGGTTCTTTTCTTGGGAGAGAGAAAAGAAACAGCAACTAGTTTCTTGGTTTTTGGGTTTGTTTTTTGTTTTTGTTTTGTTTTTTTAAGAAATTACTGCAATTTACTAACGGTTACCAAAGCCTAGGTCCAAACCTGTTTTATCATTACCATTATGAAATGTGGTTTCTCTAAGCAATTTAATCAACCGAACCAGTAATAATTAGAGTGCTCTTACGGTAGGATGCTTTGATAGGCCCATTTGGTTCAGATGATGCCTTCACATCCAAATCAGGCCGTTTCTACTTTTTAGGACGGGTGTAAGGCAAGAAACATTCAAGTCAACATTCTAAGATGTGTCACTAATAGAACATCTGCAGTATAAAATCCTACAGGAAAATGGGATGTAGGAATTCCCTGCTTTTGTGATGGGTGGGAAGTTTTAAGATTTAACAGGCCCTTGATACCATTGTATGTACTTCATAAACAGGATCGTTTTCATTTTCTAAGGTGCCTAGTGTTAATCGCTTAATTTGATCAGCTTATGTGGCTGCATTAGGGTCAGAAGTTTTCTTTTTTGGGTAGTTACAGGATTATTACCTTGGATGAGAAAGGCAGAATGCAAGAACAAAATTGTCTCGTGTATCTCCCAGACCTAGAACAATCACACGGTGCTCAAGATGTTTGCATGAATGAGTGAATGAAATATATATTTTAAATATTTGCTCTGTTAAGTTTGCTGAAATTTGTATTTAATCTTTAAGCATAATGTTTAAAAAAATTTTTTTTAATTAAAAATTTATTATTAGGGGCCCCTGGCTGGCTCAGTCGGTGGAGCATGTGACTTGATCTCAGGATTGTAAATCCAAGCCCCATGTTGGGTGTCTTAAAAGAATTAAAGGGACCTCGAGCAGAGAGTCACTCTGAAATTTCAACAAGTCTCTTGCTTAAATATCACTTTTTTTTTTCATTTTGATGCCTTGATGCTTATTTTGTCATCTTTATGAACTAAAACTGTTAAAATGATAAAATATTACCATGCTTGGCAAGAGCTCTAATTTTTAAAATGCCAGTTCAGCCAAAATATTTCTCCACGAACATCAAAACAATGAAAGAAACATGAAACTTCTATAATCTTTGAAAGGTGATGGAAAGAAAGGTAGAAAATTTTGGTATAATTTAGCACATTTAATCATCCCAAATTAGAGTTCAGTCAGAAAATAGAAACCACCTTAGGTATTTCAAAATGAGAGAATTTGAAACTGGTGGAGAATAAAACCGAGGCAGGCCTTTTTGGAGGAAACAGAGCTGGGAATATAGACGGGCAGTATGGAGGGAGCTGGATCCAAGGAAAAGACAAAGCTGCTGCTGCTGAAGATGACTTCTGAAGCAGGGTGAGGCAGAAACCCAGGCTTTCCCCCTCTTGTCCTCTAGTTCTGCCTACATTGGCAGAACTTACTCAGAAGCAAGAGGGCAAGAGAGTTTGGGACAGCCTCTGCAATGCTGAGAAGGGTAGAGAAAAGGGAGAAAAAGGAATCTGAGAGCAAACAACCAGCATAACCTCTGACCCTACCAGTAGAGAAAAGAGCGAAAGTATGCCAATTTGAGCCACATTTCTTGATATTAGGTAATGGAACCATTTTATGAAGTTCTAGGAAATGTGTAAGAAAATGTATTGTGGCCCAAATATTTAGCAAATTGCTCAAATATAAAAGCAACAGTGACTACCAGATGTTAAAGCATCAGAGACTATTATTGCATTCATGAGACCTTGGAGAAAACAATAACTGACAAAAGCTAACCAAGAGGTGAATGGAGAATGGTGATAAAAGCATTGTTGGTGACATGGAAGCAATTTACACATGCAACTACAGAATGATGGGAAATGTGGTACATGAATGTAGTAAAATGTGGCAAAGTGAGATAATAAAATGGGAGATGGTGAGAAGATGGGAGGAAATATAAGTGCATTCATTTTTGTCTTAGGGGGAAAGTCCAAAGGTGACTGATCAAGAAATAAAAAGGTACTATGTACTAGTAGACCAGGTTCTCACTCTAGTTGAAGCTTACATTTAAGTGAAGGAAAAAGCAAATGCACACACAAAAAATCAGAATTCGATACATAATGCATGATAAATACAGAAATAATTGTGAAGAATATAAAACAAGGTGATAAAGTAGAGACGCACGAGGGAGTATTAGCGATTTTAGATCATGTATTTAGGAAAAACCTTAGAAGACATAACTTTTGAGCTGAGATCTGAGGAATGAGAGCACGATAGTCATGTGGAACTTATATCATGCTTAATGACAAAACACTAGAAGCAGTTCCATAATAAAAGACTTTTATTACCTGTTACTTTATTTAATTTAATTTAATTTATTTATTTATTTGACAGAGAGAGACACAGCAAGAGAGGAAACATAAGCAGGGAGAGTGGGAGAGGGAGAAGCAGGCGCCCCGTGGAGCAGGGAGCCCGATGCGGGGCTCGATCCCAGGGCCCTGGGATCATGACCTGAGCCGAAGGCAGACGCTTAACGACTGAGCCACCCAGGCGCCCCTACCTCTGTTACTTTTAATAGTCTTTGGGAAATACTAGCCAATGCAATTAGACAGGAAAAAGAAATGAGCTATAAATATGGAAAGGAGGAAGACAATGATTATTTTCAGTGATATATATACAGAAAATAAAAAGAAAGCTATTAAAGAATTTAGTAGGAGGGCTAATTCAGCAGCTTTGTTACATAGAAAATAAAATAGAAGTATAGATTTAATTTACTATAGCAATAAAATTAAGACTAATTTTAGGAACATCTCCAATAAATAGCATTGGGAAAACTATATTCACATGCAAAATAATGAAATTGGGCTATTTTATACTACTTATAAAAAATTAACTTGAGGGTGCCTGGGTGGCTCAGTTGGTTAAGCGACTGCCTTCGGCTCAGGTCATGATCCTGGAGTCCCTGGATCGAGTCCCGCATCGGGCTCCCTGCTCAGCAGGGAGCCTGCTTCTCCCTCTGACCCTCCCCCCCTCTCATGTGCTCTCTGTCTCTCTCATTCTCTCTGTCTCAAATAAATAAATAAAATCTTTAAAAAAAAATTAACTTGAAATAGATTAAAAGATTAAATGTAAGACCTGCAACTGTAAAAATCCTAGAAGAAAACATAAAAAAAAAAATTCCCTTGACATTGGTCTTGGCTGGTTTTTTGAATATGACATCAAAAGCACAAGCAACAAAAACAAAAATCAAGTGGAACTAGGGGCACTTGGGTGGCTCAGTTGGTAAGTGTCTGACTCGTGATTTCAGCTCAGGTCATGATCTCATGGGTCGTGAGATCGAGCCCTTCACTGGGCTCTGCACTCAGCAGGGAGTCTGTGAGATTTTCTCTCTCCTTCTTCCTCCGTCCCTCCCCCGACTCACTCCCTCTCTCTCTCTCTCTCAAAAAAATAAATCTTTAAAAAAAATCAAGTGGAACAACACTAAGCTAAAAAGCTTCTGCACAGCAAAAGAAACAAAAAGGCAACCTATGGAACAGGAGAAAATGTTTGCAAATTATACATCTCACAAGAATAAATTTAATATCAAAACTCCTACAACTTAATAGCAAAAAAAAACAGTTCAATTAAAAAATGGGCAAAGGACCTGAACAGAAACTTTTCCAAGGAAGACATACAAATGGCCAACAGATACATGAAAAAGTGCTCACCATCACTAATCATCAGGAAAATGCTAATCAAATCCACAGTGAGATGTCCCCTCACACCTGTTTGAATGGCTATTTATCAACAAGACAAGAGATAACAAGTATTGGTGAGGATGTGGGGAAAAAAAGGGAATGCTTGTATACTGTTGGTAGGAGTCTAAATTGGTGCAGCCACTATGGAAAACAGTATGGATGCTGTTAGAACCACCGTATGATCCAGTGATCTTACTTCTGAGTATGTATCTGAAGGAAATGTTATCACTATCTCAAAAGAGATGTCTGTACTCTCATGTTCATTGAAGCATTATTCACAATAGCCAAAATATGGAAACAACCTAAGTGTCCATCAATGGATGAGTGTACAAAGAAAATGTATTTATAAAATGGAGTATTATTCAACCATAAGAAAGAAGGAAATCTGCCATTTGCAACAATGTGGGTGAAACTTGAGGGCATTATGCTAACTGAAATAGGTCAGAGAAAGGCAAATATTGTAATGTTCCACTTTTATGTGGAATCTAAAAAAGCTGAACCTATAGAAATATAGATAGGTGATTGCCAGGGGCTGAGCGGTGAGGAAAATGGGGAGTTGTTGATCAAAGGGTACAAACTTGGGATTAGAAGATAAATTCTAGGCATCTAATGTATAATATGGTGACTATGGTTAATATTGTAGTATATACTTGAAAGTTTCTAAGAGATTAAATGTTCTAACTATAAAAAAACCAAAATCATGTGAGGTGATAGATAGGTTAACTAATCTTATGGTAATCATTTTGTAATATATACATGTATCAAATCATCATGTTGTACACCTTAAACTTACACAATATTTTATGTCAATTATTTCTCAATAAAACGGGGGCAGAGGAAAATATGTATAGGTCTGTGTGAAAAAAATCTTTAAAGCTTTTCTGTGGGATACAGAATATAGCTTAAATAGCAAACATGCACGTTCTTGATAAGAAAAATCAATATTGAAAAAAGTCAAAATCCTCAATATGTTCAGTGTAATTCCAATAAAATACCACCTTTTTTGGTGAGATTTTGTTAGAATGATACCTATGTTCACCTGGAAAAATATATGTACAGATTATTGGGAAAAAAATTCTTAAAGGCCTCTCAGGATGGCAGTTCAAGATGGTGACATAGGAAGATCCTGAACTCACCTCCTCCCATGGCAACATTGAATCTATAGCTATAAATGGAACAAGAGGAAATTCTAAAAAAAAACATTAAAAAAAACCCCTAAAAACTGGCCTTAGTGACAACTACACCTTGGGCAACAAGAAGAAAATCACTTCAAAATGGGTAAGAGAGTCTAGGACACAATCTCACCATAAATCCTACCCTCGGTGTGGCATCCCACAATGCAGGGAACTCAGAATCCAAAGCTTCTCCTTGAGGGGCAAGGCATTTGGACCCCACATTGGGCATCCCAACTTTTGGGACATACATTTGAAAGATGAGCCCGCAAAGCATCTGACTTTGAAAACCACCAGGGCTTGTGTCCTGAGTCCCGTGTCTAGTGATTTGGAAAGCTGCTCTTAAAAGGCTTGCGCTCTTGGACTCCTCTGCCCCTCAGCCTAGCCCAGCCTAGCCTAGGCAGTCAATCTCACCCAGACTTAAAGTAAAGGAGGCCCACTTGCTTATATTAAAATCAGCCTGAGGGGCAGGTGTCTAATTTAACACACACATCCAGGAACCGCTGGAACACTTGGGGCTGGAGACTGATACCATCTTTAAACTCTCCCTTTGCTGTGCTCCGGTGTTTTTGGAGGTAGGCTTTTGACATGTCTGGTGCCCCAATTTTTGTGACTGCCAAGGGACACCCCTATGTCTACCGGCTCTAGTGGTTGGTGGGGCTTATGCTCGTGGGTCCCCCAGGACTGTAATCAATGGAGAAAGAGTTCTTCAACAGCTACCAGGATGCAGCAGAGGCAACAGGCCCAAGAGCTCACTGTTTCTGTGAAGGAGGCCTATTAGCTGATGGTCACGACTGTGGCCGGGGTGGGCTTCTGATTAGGCATGAATCTGGGGACTGACTGCAATCCTTTCCAGGGACTCTGGAGAGCAGGCTCTATCTTCATGCTCACCCTCTGCCATTCTCCAGAGTGCCAGTGTCTTCTGGAGGAAGCCTTTAAAGATGGCTGGTGCCTTGGTTTCTGTTTCTGTTTCCCATTTTTTTTTTGTGGTTGCTGCCCAGGAGATACCCCTTGATTGCTTGGCTCTAGTGGCCGAAGTGGGGCTTGGACTCCTGGGTCCCATGAAGCTGTGCAATCAGAGAGACAGTTCTTGGCAGCCCGCCACCCTCAGAACGCTGTGCAGACCGTGGACAGAGGCACATTCCCGGGACTTCCTGTGAAGGAGGGCTCTTCACGTGTCCTGGAGCTTCTGCCTGACAAGCAGCTATAGTTTGGCACATGTGTAGGGGCCTCTATAGAAACAGTCTGTGGAAGCTGTCTTGGTGCTCTCTCTCTGTCCTGCTCCAGTTTGCAGGTTTCACCCAGAAGAAAGCATATACGCTTGTCTGGCACCCTGATTTCTGTGAGTGACATTCAGGGGACACCTCCAGATCTCCCGGCTCTGTTGGCCAGCAGGGGTGATGCTTGCAGTTCCACGCAACTGTATATATTGGCATATTTTTAAAAGCTGATGCCTGAGGGTCTGGCTTCCAGTCACCCTGAATCTAGGTGTGGAGATTTTCCCTTTAGGGACACTGACAGGTTTTGGCACATCCTCAACTACTGGAGCTATTAGAATATTATAGTCTGCCTGGACAAACATGGAGGTTTGAAAGACAACCAGAAGCTGAGGCAGGATTATTCGAACAACAAGGTTCATCTCCTATGTGAGACCACTGCTTCCGGATTAAGAGAATTGGTCGTTTCACCTACCGTGTGGAAACCAACACAGAGAGTCAACAAGCAAAAGGAAAAAAAAACAGAGGAGTGTACGACAAGTGAAAGAACGAGATAAAAACTCAGGGGGAGGGGCGGGGGGGAAGAACCTTAATAAAATGGAGATAAGTAATTTACCTGATGACAAGTTCAAAGTAAAGGTCCTAAAGATGCTCACAAAACTGGGGAGAGGAATGGATGAGCCCAGTGAGAACTTCAGCAAAGAGATGGAAAATATAAGAAAGTTCCAAATAGGGCGCCTGGGTGGCTCAGTTGGTTAAGTGACTGCCTTCGGCTCAGGTCATGATCCTGGAGTCCTGGGATCCAGTCCCACATCGGGCTCCCTGCTCAGCAGGGAGTCTGCTTCTCCCTCTGACCCTCCTCCATCTCATGCTCTCTCTATCTCATTCTCTCTCTCAAATAAATAAATAAAATCTTTAAAAAAAAAAATAAAGTTCCAAATAGAAGTCACAGAGCTAAAGAATACAGTAACTACACTGAAAAAAAACACTTGTTCAACAGCAGATAGATGGAGCAAAAGAATCAGTCAACGTGAAGACAAGGCAGTGGAGCCATCAAAAGAAAAAAAAAATGAAAAAATATGAAGATTCCAGAGTCAGGGGGTTCTGGGTGGGAGAAATGGGTGAACCGTTTTTTTGTTTGTTTAAATAAATCAAATTTAAAACATTAAAAAGAAAGTAAAAACCAATACTTATAAGACATGGAAACTTGAATACTAATTGTATTTGATAATATTAAGCAATTAATGGTAATATTTTTAGGTATGATTATGACATTTGGGCTCTTTTATAAAGAAGAGTTATTACTTTTGGATTACGCATACTAAAATATTTATGAATAGGATTAAATGATAGCAAGGATTTATAAATAATAAATAATCTGGTAGGAGGTGGTAGTGGGTAGCTATAGATGAGAAAGATAAACATGAGTTGAAAATTGTTGAAACTGGGCAACAGAAGCAGGGATTTATTATATAATTCTGTCTACTTTTGTAAATGTTAAACTTTTTCCAAAATAAAATGTTTTTAAAACCAGGGGAGAAAAACCTCAGAAGCATGGGATAAAACATCCTTTCTTTGCTAAATGTGTGTCTGCTGTGATGGCAGGAAGTCTGCAGCCTTTTTGTGACACTGACTGAGAATGGCAGAACAAGATGGAAAGTGCCTGCCTATACTCTTCATGTCACTTGAGCTGAGTTAACCAGTCCTAGAAATAGCTCATCTTCTATCCTTGTCATGTGAGATAGTAAGATTTCCTGATTTTTGGTCTGGTGTTCTGTGACTTACAGGTAAAAACATCCTAACTGATACAGGGAGTAATAAGACATTTGAACAACAACAAAAGGAGCTAATGGGATGTATCTTAAACATACATGAAAACATATTACTATAATGTTTTACATACTATATACATTAACACTACATAAAATCCACAACTTGTAAAATCTAGCAGACAAGAATAAGTAGCCCAGAAAAGATTAAAAATATAGATATGAAGTTAGGATGTGATAAAAAGTAACATTTCAAATTGGTATGGAAATAGTAAATATTTGAAACTGGGAAGAACTGGCCCAAGAATATTAAATGCTATAAATCTGAATCTGAATCTTTTTGTTGATGAATCAGACATTTAATTTAAAGGTAAAAACTGTAGAAGAAATCATGGGTTGATTTATTGATAATCTTGGATGGGGAAGGTATTTCTGAGCCAGAGACAAAACCCAGATGCCATAAGGTTATTTTTATTTCTATTTATTTTTTAATTTTTTTAAGATTTTATTTATTTATTTGACAGAGAGTTAAAGAGCAAACAAGAGGGAGAGCACACAAGCAGGGGGAGAAGCAGAGGGAGAGGGAGAAGCAGGCTCTCCGCTGAGCAGGGAGCCTGATGCAGGGCTCGATCCCAGGACCCTGGGGTCATGACCTGAGCCGAAAAAGTTATTCTTATTACATAGGAACAAAAACTTCTCTATTGGAAAGACAAAGTTTAAAAATCCTAAACAAACCCTACATAACAAACAAACAACTGAGCGAAAACTGGCAATGCATGAAAAATTGGAGAGGTCCTCACAAAGAGTATCTACAAATCTGAAAAAGGACTAGGAACAAACCAAGAAAAATGCAGCAGGACATAAAATAGGAGGTTCCCCAAAGAAGAAGTATAAATAGCTCATAAAATCTATGAGAATAGGGTTCACTGCACTACCAGTTGGGCCTTTTACAATACATCAGAGTGTAATAAGTACTTGTGGAACAGGTGACTGAATGAAATGCAGATTAAAGCAGTAAGACATCGGCGGGGCACCTGGGTGGCTCAGTCGTTAAGCATCTGCCTTCGGCTCAGGTCACGATCCCAGGGTCCTGGGATCGAGCCCCGCATCGGGCTCCCTGCTCAGTGGGAAGCCTGCTTCTCCCTCTCCCACTCCCCCTGCTTGTGTTCCCTCTCTCGCTGTGTCTCTCTCTGTCAAATAAATAAAAATAAAATCTTTAAAAAAAAAAAAGCAGTAAGACATCAACTTCCAGCTATTAGGTTTACAAAAATCGTGAAATTTGACAAAATCCACTATTTTGATAAATACATGAGAAACAGGAACTCATTTGGTAATATCTTTAAATTTTTGAATGCACATGCCACAAGATCCAGCAAGTTCACCGCAGCATGGATATGTTCACACAAATAGATCAAGATATGCGCAAGAATGATCATTGCAGCATTGTTTACATTAGCAACAATAAAAAAGAAATAAACATCTATCAGCAGGGATCTTGTACTTAATATTGATTGGTACCTCCACACAAGGGAATGCTATGCAGCCTTTATACAGGATGTTGTAAATCTGTACATACTGTTAAAAACAGGACAACAGGTCCAAAATGGAGTCATTTATGATAAGCTCTGAATCAAGAATTGATTATAGTTTCAGCCTCTCCCAGAAATGGAATCTTAAACCAGCTATTCAGGATTCACCTGATGAGCAGTACTGAAGTAGCCTGTCTGATAGACCTGTGCCATCCCCTAAAGGAAAGTGACCTTGGCACAACCAAGTCTACTTTTTGCTAGGATAATTTCCTTGCTCCCGCTCCCATCTGCCTATAAAAGTCTTTCATTTTGTACAGCTCTTCAAAGCTCCTTTCTATTTGCTAGATTAGATGCTGACTGACTTATGAATCAATGAATAAAGCCAATAAGATCATTCAAATGTATTGAGCTGAATTTTGTTTTTCAACATCACTCATCAAGGAAGATCTCTAGGATTTTTATTAAGTGAAAGATTCAAGAGAGAAAATAATAAGTAGAGTGTGAGTTTGGGCAATTACTTAAAAAACAGATGTGCAAAGGTATGCACGTATCTAGAGAGCAGCATATGCATAAAATGTATTTTGAGCATATATGTGAGGAACCAGTATTAGCAGCTAACTTTGAAGAGAATGACTAGGGGACAAAGGAAGAGAGACTTATTTTCATTTAATATGATTCCACATACTCTGCATTTTCTACTCTGGTTTTCACGGGTGCCCTGGAGTCAAGCTCAAGAGTATAGATTGTGTCTTTGTGCACATTTATTCCCCGACTCTGCTTAGTGACCTCATGTCGGCAGCTTGAAATTGGCCATGGTGGTAACATTTACACCATGGAAATGGGCTAACCCTCAAATCAGGGCTTCACTTCCCAAAAACTGTCGTTCAATATTTATCAACACAACCCTGCGTATCCTGCTAGTATGATCACACTAAAATGTTTAGTTAATAAAAATGTAGACAAATCCTCAGGTCACAATGTCCCATGTACTTGAGGTAGACATGAGCAAAAGGAAGGAGCATAGGCAGGTGCACTCTGCCAGATCCTTTTTCAACCAGGACCAGACTCACTGAGGAAGTGAAGAGGCTATGCCCTGCAATATATGACTTCCAAATCTTTTTCCCTAGGGGCCCTCCTTTAAAATGTAAAACCTTTTCCAGTTTTGGACACAATATAAATTCCCTTAGAGAAATCTCACGGCATGCCTGTGACAAAAAGGGTATATAAATCAGGAGAGAGAGGCTTGCTTACAATATAGGGTTTCCCTGACTTTGTGTCCCTCAGTGGTATATCCAATTATGTGAAGACATTGCAAAAAATCTGCAAACGTTTACTTTAGCTAAATATATGTTCACAACAAGAGTTTGTCAGGTGACGGGAGTGATTACCTTCAGAAGTGATGGCCATCTCTGGGTCACATGGCCCCATCAGCGTGGTCAGGCTCCTCCCATTCTCCTTGCACAGGCACCCATGCCCCTCTGCCCCAGCCCCCACAGGAAGCGGTATCAACTTATACTTTGGGGACCTTAATTCAGTCTCAATCTATTGTTCTTTTCCATTTTGTTTTTGATTCCTTTTGCTAGGATCCAGCATTTCCTGGTTTAGCATAAAAGTGGCCAAGTGTAAGTATCAGCAGTTATTGAGGACCTGAAGTGAAAGCCTATGGGAACATCTGGAAATAGAGCTGCCCTGTGTAATAGCTGGGAAAGAGAGGAACTGCTCATAGACTGGCCAACCTGAACCCCAGAGCAAACGCCAAGCCCTTGCTGCGGGCCCCTGGCAATGTCTCAGCAGCCACCCATCACAAGGACCCTTTTCTCTGCATTCTCTCTGCTTCCGTGGAATCACATATGTTAACGTAGGGAAGAAAACATCTTCCCTCTTCCTTTCTGAGTTCCGTGGCCAGTCAATTTATTAAGTTGATATGAGATAGATTAACAGGAGAAAAACAAATTTTAATTTTGTAAGTATGGAAGCCCCATAAAGATATGATCCCCAAAGGGCAGCCAGGTCATGGAAGCTTATATAACATTCTGAGCTAAGGAAAGGGGTGGGGGTCCAAGGATATAAAGGGAAGGAAGGCCATTCACAGGAAAGGGAGATGTTTGGAAAACAAAGGTTGCCCTGTGGTGCAGACAAGTTTCTTAAGTAAAGAGATATCCTCTGGTAATGGCTCTCTTCCTGGTTACAGGCCTCCTTTACAATGTAAATTTAGGTAGCTCAGGGAAGCTAAAGAGCTCTAGCTGGACCTGCTGGTTTTTGATTACTTTTAGCTCAAAATAATCCTCTGGCCAAAGAGACATATTTTGGGGCAGCAAATTTTGCTCCTCTTCAATGATCATAGTATGCAGCTCTTCTATTTAATGCTGTGTCAGATTTGCTATATTTTGTTTGGTTGGAACTACTGAGTTTATCAAGTAGAGGAAAATTACTTATGTCCAAGAAGGTTTGGTGCTACCCTTGAGGTTGTAGGCTGGAATCCAGTCCTACATGATTCAATTGACCCATAAGAAATACCCAGCCCCTAGAAGTTCTACTCATGGGGAAGGACACAAATGGGCCACATTCCTAAGCTTGGATATTAACATTTGAGCCATGCCTACCCAGTGATGCTTGTGACTTTTTATTTGGACAATCAAACATACATAAAGTTGAAAGAACTGTACAATGAACATCTAGATTCAATCCCACCACCTGCCTCTCTTTTTTCCCCCGTGAACCACTTACAAGCCAGGTGCAGACATTGTGGCTCTTGCCCCGACATACTTTAGAGTGACTCTCCTAAGAGTGAGGCTATTATCCTGCATAACCATAACACTGTTATCACAAGAACAGGTACAATTTGATGGCATTTGGGGTTAAGAAAAATTAGGGAAATACCCATTTGGAGGTCAAAGCAGGGCTGATTTAGCTTTCCACTACGTAAGTAGACTTTTAGAATCGTTCTTCACAAGCAGAGTCGCAAGTGTTACAATGAGCATGTTCTTTTGTAGTCAGAAAAACAAAACAAAACAAAGAGGTGTTGGAAGCTGAGTCAGGACCAGTAGGTCTCGGTGATGTGTGGCCAGTTGGCTCTTGGTGGGGCTGGATGATCCTGCCGCCGACACTAGGTGGCGGTGTTGGGCTACATTCAGCCGGATCATCCAAACTGGTGAACTGGCTCCCCAAGAAACTTTAGGGATGGAGCAAGAGAATGGTTATGGTTTCAAAGTAAATGTTAGAACAGCAAGCAGACCCCAAAGAGACAGGAAGGGGCAAAATGACCAGAGAACTTATTTTAATGAACACACTTCTTTGGGGGGTTACATAGAGCATTGTCTCAGGAGTCTGACCTAGTGAATTCAAACCCAGGTTCTGTTGCTTCGGAGTTGACTTGCCGCGGACAATCAACTTGACCCAGAGAAGGCTTGGTTTTATCCTACGTAGGACTGCGGGGAGGGGTTAATGTGACGAAGCTCGGAAAGCCCTTAGCACAGAGTGGGACATGAAGCAAGGACACACGCCATGTTGGCAGAATTGATGTCGGCTTTATCCTCTTGAAAACCACTTCTGCCTCTGCTCTGGCCAACCGGTTTTCCAGAGCTACCTGTGGATGGTGGATTCTTCTTCAGGGTTAGGTAGGTGGGCAGCACCCATGTGTTCAGAAGCAGGACAGTGCACCCCAAGCCGCGTAGAGCCGATCCTGTAAATATAAGAGACCTGACGGACAAAGGTCCTGAATTGGGGTTCAGAAAACAGTGGCACAAAACCACCTGGAACAAACTGTGGCAGGAGACATTTGAGCCCTCTGCCTTCTTAACCAAGCCCCCTTCTGAGCGCCCTCACCAACTGCTTTGCCCCAGGTGTGCAAGTCAGCTTCACCCAGACGGTGGAGTGGAAAGGACTCCAAGGTCGCTGGGTGGCTCATCCCAGCCCGCGTGGTGTCCCAGAGGCCCCCCCCAACCCCCTACCCCCCATACCAGCTCACACGCCTGTCCACCTCAACCCCGCTTTCCAGCCTATTTATCCAGACCTCACCACCCTTCCTCTGGCTTTTGGCTGGGGCTGGGGGTGTCCTCCTCTCTCTCCATGTGTTTGCCACTTCTTACCCAAAATCCACTAAAGCTCTCTCTAGTTGTTTCCTCTGCCTGGAATTGGTCCCTTCCAGATTCTCATGCTGCTGGTCCTTCTCACCATCTAGCTCCTCAATGGCACCTTCTCAAGGAGCGTTCCCTTACAAGTCGCTCATTACTCCACCCCTCTGGATACTTTCTTCATGGCGTTTATCACTCTCTAAGTTTACAATAATTCATCCGGAGGCCTCAGAAAAAGTTATCTCATTTTATTTTCTCTGTGTTTGTGGCTTCCCTGTCATGACTTGCGTCATGAGCTCTGCAAGGGCAGAGACGGTGTCTATCTTGTTTGTTTACTGTTTAGTGCTCACTACCACTCTCAAATGTGAACCTTCTGAGTGCCCGTCCTGTGCATAGCAGTTCCTTGGTTGTTGGTAGCTATTTCTTTGGCTGCAGGTTTATCATTTGGTATCTAGATCATAGAAGTAGAGTTTTTGGAGCTGGAAAACATCCTTGAGGTCTCTATTCTGATGACCCTATGAACAAACCACTCAGATGTACACTTGGAGATGAGCAGTCTAGGGCAGTTCCTAGGACATAGGAAAAAAAGAGTAAATTGTTGGAGCCACACTGGACCCGCAGAAAGAATGTGCTGGGCTGTTGCAGAAAGCTGTCTGCCTGCCCTCTTCCAGCCACTCTGAAGAATCCAAAGGCTTATAGCCGGCATAGACCAACTAACCAGAGAGGCTTGACTGCAGAATGTGCTGGTACTGATGTTCCATAGACTTGTTTGGAAGAGAAAGGAACTGGCTAGTTGGGAGGAGAAGGGTACCTGGGGAAAAGTGGCCCATCTGATGAGTGTGCTGTTGGCCCCAAGGGTCCAGGTGGATGATAGCCCAGGTGGACAGTGACCCAGATCTGTGGGAAGACACCAACTAGCAGCCAATTGCGGGACTGGTCCTGTGGGGTGGGGGCCTGGATAGACCTGGAAAAATGACTAGATCATGGGCGAGGAGACTGAGGTCTGGTTCAACAACCTGGCCTACACTAGGGCCTGACTTGCAAGAAGCTCCCAATGTAGTTTAGGGCAGGGTTCTCTTTTCAGTGGGGTCTGGGTGGGAAGGCAGAGAAAGATGAGAGGATACTGGGGACAAGCTGGACCGTGGGTGCCTGGGCTTTCTCTCCATGCTAGGTTTCTAGTACAGAGCAAGATGGCATTAGTCTCCACTGAACTGTCAGCCAGGACAGTCAGTGAAAACAACAGCAGGTGGACCTGGGTTCGAATCTCAACTCTGTTGATTTCTAGCTGCGAGACTTGGGGCAAATCACCTCTCGGAGTAAAGCACCTCGTCCAGTGTTTGGCACATAGAAGGTATTAAATAGATGGCATTTATGATCTACATAATTTGGTGAGAAGCAGGCATTATTAAGATAGTGAGGTTTATGTTTCTCTGGAGCTGGAAATTAAAAGGGGGGAAAGGACACTTGAGGAGACTGATGGTTTTGGTAGGGGCCTGCTTAGTTCTGACCTTTGGCTTCTGACTCAGATCACAGAGGGGAACAAAAGGAAGCAGAATTCGGAGAGGGCGGCGGGGAACCAAATCTGACAGAAACAGCATTCCTCTCTCTTCTAAAGAGGGAGGCTAGTGAATTGAACACTAGTGAGTAGCTTCTTTCTTTGCAAAGCTGCTCTAAAAATAAAGCTTGGGATTTTTTTCTTTAACTTGGACGAGGAAGAAAATTGAAAACTCTTCCCGAGAGGAAAAAGAATATGAGTTAGATTTAGCAGTTAAGCCTTGAGGATGTTCGACGTGAACCGGGAATGTGTGTCTGTGGGCTTTACTCTGTGTTGGATATTCGTTTACGCCATTCTAACTTCTCTAGTGAGAAAGCATGGAGAGAACTGGCATAACTTAGCCAGCCGGTTCTTTTTATAAGTGACTGCTTCATGCACAACATTTCTCTGACCTTTCAGCTCTCCATTCCGGGCCAGTGCAGATGACACAACGAACACTATGAGGCCTTATGCACACGGGGCTGCTACCTACGGGCCCTTACCTACCTACAGACAGCAGTAATGAGCCTTGGAAATGCCGAACCAACTTATAAAGGGAGACAGAGCCATGCTTCTGGGGCTAAAAAGGCAGATACTGAAGGGGCACCTGGGTGGCTCAGTCGGTGAAGCGCCTGACTCTTGATTTTGGCTCAGGTCATGATCTCAGGGTCCTGGGATCGAGCCCTGCATGGGGCTCCTCGCGGAGTCTGCTTGAGATTCTCTCTCCCCTCCTCTCTCTCTCAAATAAAAATAAATCAATCTTTTTTTTTTTTAAAGGCAGATACTGAAGTTCAATCATTCATCAGGTACCTACCATATTAGGCTATTGCACAAAATCATCTGTATAACCAACAGGACAACCCTGTGGGTGGATGTCATTCGCTTGCCCAAGCAGTAATGGGGCGAGGGTGGAGGTTTAACCCAGGGCTTTGAACTGGCCCCTCCCACGGCACTAGCTTTCTCTGATGTGGAGCCACAGTGAAGAGGCTGCCCCCAGGGCGTTCTCCTGGCCTTTTCTCTTATTTGCTTCCACCTCTGACTTAAACCAGTGATGCCAGCTCAGCGGGTTATGTAGCATCTCGGGGATTCAGACAGACCTATGAAGCAGCAGGAAGGGACCCTGCGAGTCACCGGAGCAGAGTGGCTTCAGTGTCCCAGTGAGAAGCTGTGACGTCTCTTAGTAAAGAGAACCATTCTTTGGCCCTTGCTTGCAACACATATTAGTTGAGCATCTACTCATGTGCCAGAAAATGGCCTAGGTACTTGGGGTACGTCGGTGAACAAAACATCGCCTGCCCCACGGAGCGGTATGCTTGCCCCGGGGAGACAGACAATAAATGGGAAACATAACAGAGAAGTAAATTCTCGGGTGAGTTAGAAGGTGATAGGTGATAAGAATGAAGAGAAAGCAGAAACAGGGTAAGAAAATCCAGAGGCGTTGGTGGTGGCTGAACAGACTGCCATTTTTTTTTTTAAATTTTTATTATGTTAGTCACCATACAATACATCATTAGTTTTTGATGTGGTGATCCACGATTCATTGTTTTCGTATAACACCCAGTGCTCCATGCAGTGCGTGCCCTCCTTAATACCCATCACCGGGCTAACCAATCCCCCCTCCCCGCTCCCCTCTAAAACCCTGTTTGTTTCTCAGGTCCATAGTCTCTCATGGTTCATCTCTCCCTCCGATTCCCCCTCCCCATTTTTCCCTTCCTTCTCCTAATGTTCTCCATGTTATGCCTTATGTTCCACAAATAAATGAAACCGTATGATAATTGACTTTCTCTGCTTGACTTATTTCGCTTAGCATAATCTCCTCCAGTCCCATCCATGTTGATGTAAAAGTTGGGTATTCATCTTTTCTGATGGCTGAGTAATATTCCATTGTATATATGGACCACATCTTCTTTATCCAATCACCTGTTGAAGGGCATCTCGGCTCTTTCCACAGTTTGGCTATTGCGGACGTTGCTGCTATGAACATTGGGGTGCATAGGGCCCTTCTTTCACTACATCTGTGTCTTTGGGGTAAATACCCAGGAGTGCAATTGCTGGGTCATAGAGTAGCTCTATTTTTAAATAGACTGTTTTCCAAAGTGGCTGTACCAACTTGCATTCCCACCAACAGTGTAAGAGGGTTCCCCTTTCTCCACAACCTCTCCAACATTTGTTGTTTCTTTCCCTGTCCATTTTTGCCATTCTAACTGGTGTAAGGTGGTCTCTCAACGTGGTTTTGATTTGGATTCCCCTGATGGCTAATGATGATGAACACTTTTTCATGTGTCTGTTAGCCATTTGTATGTCTTCTTCAGAGAAGTGTCTTTTCATATCTTCTGCCCACTTTTTGACTTGATTATTTGTTTTTTGGGTGTTGAGTTTGAGAAGTTCTTTAT
Organism: Neomonachus schauinslandi; assembly: GCF_002201575.2. Taxonomy (NCBI): domain Eukaryota; kingdom Metazoa; phylum Chordata; class Mammalia; order Carnivora; family Phocidae; genus Neomonachus; species Neomonachus schauinslandi. The sequence goes on along the minus strand of NC_058407.1, from coordinate 111,616,513 downwards.
AGATCTTGGATACCAGCCCTTTATCTGTAGTGTCATTTGCAAATATCTTTTCCCATTCTGTGGGTTGCCTCTTTGTTTTGTTGACTGTTTCCTTTGCTGTGCAGAAGCTTTTTATCTTGATGAAGTCCCAAAAGTTCATTTTTGCTTTTGTTTCACTAGCTTTTGGAGATGTATCTCGAAAGAAGTTGCTGTGGCCGATGTCAAAGAGGTTACTGCCTATGTTCTCCTCTAGGATTTTAAGGGATTCCTGTCGCACATTGAGGTCTTTCATCCACTTTGAGTTTATCTTTGTGAATTGTGTTAGAGAATGGTTGAGTTTCATTCTTCTGCATGTGGCTGTCCACTTTTCCCAGCACCATTTATTGAAGAGACTGTCTTTCTTTCATTGCATGTTTTTTCCTGCTTTGTCGAAGATTATTTGACCATAGAGTTCAGGGTCCATATCTGTGCTCTCTATTCTGTTCCATTGGTCTGTATGTCTGTTTTTGTGCCAGTACCATGCTGTCTTGGTGATCACAGCTTTGTAATAGAGCTTGAAATCGGGCAACGTGATGCCCCCAGCTTTGTTTTTCTTTTTCAACATTTCCTTGGGGATTCGGGGTCTTTTCTGATTCCATACAAATTTTAGGATTATTTGTTCCAGCACTTTGAAAAATGTCTTTGGAATTTTGATCGGGATGGCATTGAAGGTATAGATTGCTCTGGGTAGCATAGACATTTTAACAATGTTTATTCTTCCGATCCATGAGCATGGAATATTTTTCCATCATTTTGTGTCTTCTTCAATTTCTTTCATGAGTGTTTTGTAGTTCCTAGAGTATAGATCCTTTACCTCTTTGGTTAGGTTTATTCCGAGGTATCTTATGGTTTTTGGTGCTATTGTAAATGGAATCGTTTCTCTAATTTCTCTTTCTACAGTTACATTGTTAGTGTATAAGAAAGCAACTGATTTCTGTGCATTGATTTTGTATCCTGCCACATTACTGAATTGCTGTATGAGTTCTAGTAATTTGGGGGTGCAGTCTTTTGGGTTTTCCACGTAAAGTATCATGTCGTCTGCAAAAAGAGAGAGTTTGACTTCTTCTTTGCCAATTTGAATACATTTTATTTCTTTATGTTGTCTGATTGCTGTTGCTAGGACTTCTAGTACTATGTTGAACAATAGTGGTGAGAGTGGGCATCCTTGACGTGTTCCTGATCTTAAGGGAAAGGCTCTCAGCTTTTCCCCATTGAGGATGATATTCGCTGTGCTTTTTTATAGATGGATTTTATGAACTTGAGGAATGTTCCCTCTATCTCTATACTCTGAAGAGGTTTAATCAGGAAAGGATGTTGTATTTTGTCAAATGCTTTGTCTGCATCAATTGAGAGGACCATATGGTTCTTCTCCCTCCTCTTATTAATGTGTTCTATCACATTGATTGATTTGTGAATGTTGAACCACCCTTGCATCCCAGGGATAAATCCCACTTGGTCGTGGTGGATGATCCTTTTAATGTATTGTTGGATCCTATTAGCTAGGATTTTGTTGAGGATTTTGGAATCCATATTCATCAGGGATATTGGTCTGAAATTCTCCTTTTTGATGGGGTCTTTGCCTGGTTTGGGGATTAAGGTAATGCTGGCCTCATAGAATGAGTTTGGAAGTTTTCCTTCTGTTTCTATTTTTTTGAAACAGTTTCAGTAGAATAGGTATTATTTCTTCTTTGAATGTTTGGTAGAATTCCATCAGGCCCTGGACTCTTGTTTTTTGGGAGGTTTTTGATCACTGCTTCAATCTCGTTACTGGTTATTGGCCTATTCAGTTGTCAATTTCTTCCTGTTTCAGTCTTGGCAGCTTATAGGTTTCCAGGAAGGCCTCCATTTCATCCAGATTGCTCAGTTTATTGGCATATAGTTGTTGATAATAATTTCTAATAATTGTTTCTATTTCCTTGGTGTTAGTTGTGATCTCTCCCCTTTTATTCATAGTTTATTAATTTGGGTCCTTTCTCTTTTCTTTTGGATAAGTCTGGCCAGTGGTTTATCGATGTTATTAATTCTTATTAATTTCTTTAATTCTTTCAAAGAACCAACTTCTAGTTTCGTTGATCTGATCTACTGTGTTTCTGGTTTCTAATTCATTGATTTCTGTTCTAATTTTAATTATTTCTCTTCTAATATGTGGCTTAGGCATCGTTTGTTGTTTTTTCTCTAGTTCTTTAAGGTGTAAAGTTAGTTGGTGAATTCGGGATTTTTCTATTTTTTTGAGTGAGGCTTGGATGGCTATGTATTTCCCCCTTAGGACCGCCTTTGCAGTTTTGGACCGATGTGTTTTCGTTCTCATTGATTTCCATGAATTGTTTAAGTTCTTCTTTGATTTCCTGGTTGACCCAAACATTCTTGAGCAGAGTAGTCTTTAGCTTCCAAGTGTTTGAATTTCTGCCAAATTTTTTCTTGTGATTGAGTTCCAGTTTTAGAGCATTGTGGTCTGAGAATATGCAGGGAATAACCTCAATCTTTTGGTATCGGTTGAGACCTGATTTGTGACCCAGTATATGGTCTATTCTGGAGAAAGTTCCATGTGTGCTCGAGAAGAATGAGTATTCTGTTGTTTTAGGGTGGAATGTTCTGTAAATATCTATGAGGTCCATCTGGTCCAATGTATCATTCAAAGCTCTTGTTTCCTTGTTGATTTTCTGCTTAGATGATCTGTCCATTGCTGAGAGTGGAGTATTGAGGTCTCCTACAATTAACGTATTGTTATCAATGTGACTCTTTATTTTGGTTAACAGTTGGCTTATGTAGATGGCTGCTCCCATGTTGGGGGCATAGATATTTACAATTGTTAGATCTTCTTCTTGGATACACCCTTTAAGAATGATAGAGTGTCCTTCTGTGTCTCTAACTACAGACTTTAGTTTAAAATCTAATTTGTCTGATATAAGAATTGCTACCCCAGCTTTCTTTTGAGGTCCGCTGGCATGGAAGATGGATCTCCATCCCATCACTTTCAGTCTGGATGTATCTTTAGGTTCAAAATGAGTCTCTTGTAGGCAGCATATGGATGGGTCCTGTCTTTTTATCCAATCTGCAACTCTGTGCTGTTTTATGGGAGCACATAGGCCATTGACGTTGAGACTGATTATTGAAAGATATGAATTAATTGTCATCATGTTGCCTGTGAAGATGTTGTTTTTATACATTTTCCCTGTAAATTTCTGTCATATATCACTCTTGGGGTCTCTCTCCTTTTATAGAACCCCCCTTAATATTTCTTGCAGGGCCGGCTTAGTGGTCACATATTCTTTCAGTTTCTGCCGGTCGTGGAAGCTCTGCATCTCTCCATCCATTCTAAATGAAAGCCTTGCCGGATAAAGTATTCTTGGCTGCATGTTCTTCTCATTTAGTACCCTGAATATGTCTTGCCAGGCCTTTCTGGCTTGCCAGGTCTCTGTGGATAGGTCTGACATTATTCTGATGTTCCTCCCTCTGTACGTAAGGAATCTCTTCCTCCTAACTGCCCTTAAGATGGTTTCCTTGGTTCTAAGATTTGCAAGTTTTACTATTACATGCCGGGGTGTTGGCCTGTTTTCCTTGATCTTGGGAGGGGTCCTCTCTGCCTCTAGGACTCAAATGTTTGTTTCATTCCCCAGATTAGGGAAGTTCTCAGCTATGATTTGCTCAAATACATCTTCTAGTCCTCTCTCTCTCTCCAATCCCTCCGGGATTCCAATTATTCTGACATTGGAACACTTCATGGTGTCACTTATTTCTCTGATTCTCTTTTCATGGATTCTGAGTTGTTTTTCCCTGGCCTCCTCTTTTCCCTTTTTATCTATTATATTGTCTTCCAGGTCGCTTATTCACTCTTCTGCCTCAGTTACCCTAGCTGTTAGATTATCTAGATTGGATTGGATCTCATTGATAGCATTTTTAAGTTCTGCCAATTCACCTTTTATTTCTGCCCTTAGAGACTCTACGTTGCCATTAATTGATTTCTCCATTCTAGCCATTGTCTTCACAATTGCTAGCCTGAATTCCATCTCCGACATCTTGGTTATATCTGCATCCCTTTGTAAATCTGCAGCATAAGTCATAATCTCTGAGTCTTTTCTATTTTGGAGGCTCCTCCTCCTAGTCATTCTGTTGATGGGTGTTTGAGGGAATGTATAGAGTCCAAATTATTGACCAGAACCCAAGCAAGATGCACCTATTTTCTTGGGACCTTAGGGTTGCTGGCCTCTTGTTTTCCCAGCCTGTCTTCTGCGGGAGGGGCCTGCTGCTCTGTTACTCAGGCAACCCTGATCGGGCGGAGTTATCCTGCACCCCTGTGGCGGGGGATGGGCTCAGTGGGAATCAGTTTTGGGGGCTTTTGTTCTCTGGCGGCTTTCCCTGGCAGCTTTCCACGTCTCTTCCGCGAGTCAGAGCAGAAGAGACCGTTTCCAACCCTCTGCCTCAGAGCAGAGAGACCGCAGTCTGTTCTTCAGTGAGCTCTCCAGGCCATACTGTCTCCGTTTCCATCCGTGCTGCTATAAACTGCAGCCTCTTGGGTGTGTACCTCTCCGCAGCGCTCCCAGTCCTGCCTCCAGGTCGGGGCACCTCTCTGCCCTTTGTGCTTCTAAAACCCTGCCGCTCCTGTTTCCGCCCAGGGGGCTGCCCTAGAGTCCTTCCCCACCCCCCGCCGCCCCCCTACCAGTCTGCAAGTCTGTGCCCTGTCCACAGCGCGCGAGGCTGTCACTCACTGGCGGTGTAGGATCCCCACGTCGAGGCACCCTCCAGCTGCTGTTTATCCTCTGATATCTGCCCGCAGAATCACGGCTCTCCACTTCGTACCTCAAAACCAACCACCTGCGATATTCCGTTTGTAGAGATCCAGATCTTACATCGCAGGCTGGTTTCGTGGGTGCTCAGAGTGGTCTGGTAGATATGCAGCTCAATTCCGGGGACCAGTTGAAATACGGTCCCCTACTCCTCCACCATCTTTCCCCCCTCCAACAGACTGCCATTTTAAGTAGAGTGGGCAGGGTCGAAAGTCGAGAGGCGACGTGGATGACAAGATTGCAAGGAAATGGGCCAGCTATAGCCATATCAGGGGACATCAAGAAGAGGAACAGCAGGAGCAAAGGCCCTGAGGCCAGCGCATGTGTAGTGGGGGGGGTGGAGTGAGCAGCGTGGGGACTGGCAGGAGATGAGTTTGTACCTGTATCCGGGTACCCACTTAAGAACTGGGGCTTCTACTCAGAGGGAAATGGGCCCATGGGAGGGTTTGGGTCAGTGCAGTGATGTGACTTGACTTACATTTTAAAGGGCTGTGTGTCGAGAATAGACTGCACGGGGGTGGCACAAGGGTGGGGTGTGTGGGGGGGAAGCAAGAGGACCCTTTCGGAGGCTAGCAGCACCATGCAGGTGTGAGACACTGGGGTCCCGGAGCCGAGGGTGGCAGTGGCAGCAGTGACGAGAGGTAGGAGTCTGGGCAGACTGGGGAGGCAGCCCGATGGCACTGCCTGGTGAACGGGATGGGTGGTGTGAGAGGACAGGGGTCCAGGACGACCCCAAGCACTTTGGAAGAATCAAGGTGCCAGTGAGGGAGGTTCTTCATAGGACACGGCACAGTCGGTGCACTGAAGGCCGTGAACGACCGTGTCACTCTGGGCAGCTTGCAGCACTGGGAGCCCGGGGAGGCAACATCCATGAAGGGACCCATCGATCTAGTAGAAGGACCCCATTTCCACCGCCTAGTCCCAGTGGCCCTCAAGTGGCTCAGAGAAGAAGCGAGAGTCTGTCCTCTAGATAGCGACGGGGTGAGGGTCCAGGCAGGGGTCCTGCCTTGGGCAGGTGTGGGCAGGCAGCAAGGCCGTTCCAGGAATGACCCTAGAAGCTGCTTCATCTGTGTCTCCAGGCCCCCGAGAACTGAGGGCATTCACCGTGCAAGGGGGCAGCCGGGGTGGCCGGCACCCTATTGGGGTACCGGGTGCTACTGGCCTGGTGGGACCCTGGGTACCGGGCCAGACAGACATTTCCTAACCCATCAGACTGCTTCTGGTGTGCCAAAGACTGCTCTGGACAGGGGTTCCCGGGCATCTGCCAAATCTCAAAACAAGGTTTGTTAAAGAAGATAAAATGGAAACCTATCTTTGTTCTTGTGAGCCCTTAATCAGCCCCTTGCTCTTAGATCCTAAAACCCCTACTGAATCCAGCTGCGTTGATTGCTTTTCTTTCTCCAGAATTCCCAAGTAGGGCAGAACAGGTGGGATTGTACTTCTTCGGACGCTAGCCACAGTCCTTCCCTGTGCCATGGACCAAGTGTTCCCCCATGTCAGCTTGAAAGTCATCCGCATCCTGGGGAGGGTGACCACACTTCAGGGCTGTCTGGGGCAGCTCAGTTCATAATTGTTGTCTTGGCACCTCAAGTAACCCCAACTTTCCATGTTCAAGAGTGTTCCAGTTTGGGGGCGCCTGGGTGGCTCAGTCATTAAGCGGCTGCCTTCGGCTCAGGTCATGATCCCAGGGTCCTGGGATCGAGCCCCGCATCAGGCTCCCTGCTCAGCGGGAAGCCTGCTTCTCCCTCTCCCACTCCCCCTCCTTGTGTTCCCTCTCTCGCTGTGTCTCTCTCTGTCAAATAAATAAATAAAATCTTCAAAAAAAAAATGTTTAAAAAAAAGAGTGTTCCAGTTTGGATGATAGTTTATATGGCCCCTATTGGGGTACCGGGTGCTACTGGCCTGGTGGGACCCTGGGTACCAGGCCAGACAGACATTTCCTAACCCATCAGACTGCTGGTGTGAGCAGACACCCTCTCGGCTGATTGGGAAAAGGTCTGAATCAAGCTTATCTTGTCCTTGCTTCCAGTGGAGTTCATTAATTTAATAATGAGATAGAGTAAATTTTTTCTCTGCATCTTCTGCCCCAGTGACTTAAGTTAGAGTCAAACTAGCTGATTGTTTCTCAAGTTGAACCAAGACAACCTTTTCAGAAAGGTCTGAAGGGCATTGAGAGGGAAAAAAAAGGTGGGATTCCTGGGGGAAAGGCTCTTCTGGAGGGTTTGTGGGCCAAGGGGGTGAGTCATGTGTGGCTTCTGTGTATGGAAGCCCCTCTATGCCCAGAACAGGGTCAGAAGTGTAAGAGGGAGGCTGTGGGGCAGAGCACGCGGAGGCTGGGGGGTACTCTGCCCCCTGCCACAGCCCTCTCTCTCCTGTCTGCTCTCCGGCCCACTCAGCTCCCTCCTTCTTCTCCTACTAATGTGTTTGCATCAACTGGTGAGGTGACCATTCAAGCAATTAGCACGTCAGTGTGAAAACTAATGCCATTTTTATAACCCAAAAGCATAGAATGTTCTGGGGAACTATTGTGAACTCAGCGCTTTGTGTTTGTTCCTTTCTATAGGAAGCCGACTTTTCCAGCAACTTACCTCTAGCTGTTCTGCTGAGGAGTTGGGTATTTAGCAGGAGTACTGCTTCTTCTGGGACAGGCACCCCTTCAGTGGTCACGGGGTGCTCCCTGGTGGAGTTGGGGTGGTGGAATGAGGGAGGGGGGCCTCTCTTGGCTCTTCCTGGCTCTGGGGGGTGATGAGTTCCCCTGCACGGGCCCCTCTTGCTGCAAACGTTGGTGGGTGAAAGCTCCTCAGCCATGGGGCTGGGGGTGCCGGGCAGGTGCGTTCTCCTCGTGCAGAGTGGCCAGGGTGGACGGGATATGGACAAAACTGGACAAGCCATCCGTCTTGCTTCATCCCTTCTAGCTCCTGCCCATCGCTCTGGAGATTCCACCTGACACCTGGGGGGCTAATGGCACCCCAAACTATCTCTGCAGCTGGGGATAAAGGTATTACTTTCTCCTTGGTCTACACTATTGTTCTTTTTTCTTTTTTAAGATTTGATTGATTGATTGATTTAACAGAGAGAGCACAAGCAGGGGGAGCGGCGGGCAAAGGGAGAGGGAGAAGCAGGCTCCCCGCTGAGCAGGGAGCCTGACACAGGGCTTGGTCGCAGGAGCCCGGGATCATGACCTGAGCCGAAGGCAGAGCTTAACCGAATGAGCCACCCAGGCGCCCCTACTCTATTGTTCTCTTTGTTCCTCCCCACTCCTCCCTTTTTTTTTTAAGATTTTTTATTTTTAAGCAATCTCTATACCCAATGTGGGACTCGACATCACAACCTGGAGACCAAGTGTCACATACCCGACCGACTGAGCCAGCCAGGCACCCCCCTCCCCACTCCCTTTTTAATATCACTGCCATGTCTCACGTATATTTATATCTCCAGCTTGGAGATATAAATGCAGAACTCCAGACTCCTAAATTCAATCCCCTACTCAACATCTGTATCTGGATATACATCAGACCTCTCAGACTTAACATATCAAGCCCAAGCTCCTATCGGGCCCCCGTCTGAGACAGTGACAACTCTCTCCTTCCAGTTCTTCCACTTGCTTGGCTCTTCTTCTTTCACACCCCACATTCAACACATGCATATCCTGTCAGTCTTCTCCTCAGAATATATCCAGGAGCCCCTACTCCTCATACCTCCACCTCTACCATCCTTGACCAAGCGCCACTGTGTCTTACCTGTGTGTGCCATACCGACGAGCCTCCGACTCGTCTCGCTACGGTCTGTTTTCAACACAGTGGCCAGGATTCTTTTCTCTCCTTTTTTCAAGATTTATTTATTGGTTTTTAGAGAAAGAGAGAGAGAGAGTGAGTGAGCAGGGTTGGGTAGGGGCAGAGGGAGAGGGAGAAAGAGACTCTCAGCCCCCCGACACGGGGCTGGATCCCACGACCCTGAGATCATGACCTGAGCCAAAATCAAGAGTCAGACACTTAGCTGACTGAGCCAGCCAGGCGCCCTAGAAGGGTTCTTTTTAAAGCCAAGGTAAGTCACTTCACTCCTCTGTGAAAAGTCTGCAATGACTCTCATTTTCTTAGAGTAAAAGCCAACAGGTTTCTAATCACCTAGAAGACTGCTCCCTATTATTTTTCTGTCCTTCTCTCCCTTGTTTCCCTTGTTCCCTCCATTCTATCCACCTTTCCTCTTCCTCAAACTCAGTGTATCTCAACTTGTTTTCATTAGTGCCCCTACCAGGGGCAAAAGGGAAATGCTTTTTGAGACATTTTTCCTAATCGACCCTACCCTCACCCCATGAAATTTTAATACCAAGGATATAGTGGCATACCTTGTATTATTGTGCTTTGCAGATATTGCTTTTTTTTACAAATTGAAGGTCTGTGGCCACCCTGCATTGAGCCAGTCTATGGTATCATTTTTCCAACAGCATTTGTTCACTTCATGTCTCTGTGTCACATTTTGGTAATTCTCCCAATATTGTAAACTGTTGCATTGTTATTATATTTGTTATGATGATCTGTGATAATGACTCCCTGAAAGTTCAGATGATGGTTAGCATTCTTTAGCAATAAACTGTTTTTAAATTAAGGCATGTGCATTGTTTTTTTAGACACAATGCTATTGCTTACTTCATAGACCACAGAATACTGTAAACATAACTTTTATAATCTCTGAGAAACAAAAAAATTCATTTGACTCACTTTATTGTGATAAATATTCGCTTTATTGTGGTTGGTCTGGAGCTGAACCCACAATATCTCCGAAGTGTGCCTGCACTATATGTATGTTTACCTACTGTCTATGTATCTATCCTTTTATTTATTTATTTATTTACTCCTTTTAAAGATTTTATTTTCTTAAGTGATCTCTACACCCAGCATGGGACTCAAACTTATAACCCTGAGATCAAGGGTATCATGCTCTACCAGCGGAACCAGCCAGGTGCCCCTGTATCTGAGCTTTACACATTAAAAGATGAAGATTTTCTTCAGCCTCCAAGAATGAATTTTCATCCCCTTAGGAGGATGTTTCCCCTTTCACTATTTGCATGTAATTCTACCTCAGGGCCTTTCCACTTACTGTACCTTCTGCCCAGAAAACTCCTCTAGGCCTTACTAAGACAATCACTTTATCAGAGAGGCATCCCTTGGTCACTTGATTTTTTATTTTTAGAGAGAGAGCATGAGTGGAGAGGGGTAGAGGGAGAAGGAGAGAGAGAATCTCAAGCAGACTTCCCACTCAGTGTGGAGCCTGACACGGGGCTTGATCTCATGACCCTGAGATTTATTTATTATTTTTTAAGATTTTATTTATTTATTTGTCAGAGAGAGAGTACAAGCAGGGGGAGCGGCAAGCAGAGGGAGAAGCAGGCTCCCCACTGAGCAGGGAGCCCGACGTGGGACTCGATCCCAGGACCCTGGGATCATGACCTGAGCCGAAGGCAGACGCTTAACTGACTGAGCCACTCAGGCATCCCTGGTCACTCGATTTTAAAGCCCAGCTGCACGACTCAGGACTCCCTGTCTCCCCATCCTGCTCTGTCCTTCTCCGTAGCCCTTACTACCATATGGTACTTGGCTGGTTTTTGTTGTCTGTCTCCCTTCTCGAGAATCTCAGTTCCAGGAGATATGTGTGCTCCCTGAGGCATCCAGATCCAGCCTGGTTCCTGGCACACAGCACGTGAACTATTCACGTTTGTTGAGTGCACACATGCGGTGCTCAGCTGTGTGCGCCCGCCTTCGCCTGGGTGGCTCCGTCTGCCAGCGTGCCCTTTTTTCTCCTTTGTATCAATAAAGTCCCATCCTTGCTTTAAACCTCAAATCAAGTCCCAACTTCTCCCTGGCCGCTTTTCTGGTTTTATGTCTTGAAGAATTTTATAAAGTTCTTACACCCCACACTCCTGGCAGGAGTTACAGAATTAGAATTAATTATTGAAGGCTGAACTTCTTTCTCTTTGGTCTAATCTGCCTCAAAACGATTCAGGACCCTCCTTCGGCACTCAATATTAACACTACCTTTTAGCTTCCAGAGGCACTTGGTTATTCCTAAATTTATATATGTTTATATGCCATCAGAAGATGGGGGGGAGAAAGGGGCTCGTGAGTTGAACGCGTGGCCATGAAGAAAGGAGAGAAAACCATTTAGTCTTTAGGCTGATTAACACTGTTTAAGTATGCCTTGGGTAGATTCAGTTGGCCTTGTGCTACTGGAAATAAAGAATATATTTTTTTGCTGGTTTTCATTGCATTAGATCATGTTGTTTTAACCTAAGGGCCTCAGGAAGTGCATAGTAAATGGGAACACTCAATCAGATAAAACAAGTGTGCTTAAACTGAGTTATAGTTGGTTGTGCCACAAATGCTAAAGTTCAAGTTGACATTCCAGCCTGAGCTCATAATGTTATTAGCAAGGAGCCCGTAGCAGGGGGGAGGAACAGAGAGGGTATCAGACTTCAACACACACGTTGTGACTTTTGTTACTTTAAAAGAAAATGAACTTTGTGATAACCTAACTCCTTTGTGTTTATTCATTTTCTCGTGTGTTCAAAGGGTAGGACAGCAAGTGTCCCTATGTTTCGCCAAATAGACCATTTGTTTGGTGGGCCTCCTCTGATGGGATAGAAATGTCTTGGGGAAAATCACTCTCCAACCCTGCTGCCCCCCATCTCAGCTCTCCAGTGCTGATGGACTGAGGTGCCGATGGATTGGCCTGCAGCAGGAGCGGGGCCTATAGCCTAGTACCCTTCTACCCCACCTGCGGGCAACATTTGGCATTATTTGTATGTTGTTTGTCAGCAACCCAGGGAACATGAGCAGTGAGTCTGGAGCATCTCAATTTAAAGAGTAAGCAAAACGAGGGGCGCCTGGCTGCTCAGTTGGTAGAACGTGTGACTCTTCATCTCGGGGTCATGAGTTCAAGCCCCAGGTTGGCATGGATATTACTTAAAAAAAACAAACAAACAAAAACAAGAGCAAGTAATATTAAAATGTTGCCTCTAGGGGCGCCTGGGTGGCTCAGTTGGTTGGGCTGCCTTCGGCTCAGGTCATGATCCCAGGGTCCTGGGATCAGGCCCCGCATTGGGCTCCTTCTCCCTCTCCCTCTGTTCTCCCCTGCTTGTGCTCTCTCTCTCTCTCAAATAAGTAAATAAAACCTTAAAAAAAATAAAATAAAATGTTGCCTCTGGAACAAACTGAGTCCCAGCAATAGAACCATGTTCGGGCGGCTGGACCCTTCAGGCGGCTGTGGCAGCCTTTGGGCATAATTACGAGGAGAAGTCTGTACACAGTGTCTTCCCAGGTGTTCTTCCTTCATCCTCATTCTCCTGTACATGGTCTAAACTCAGACATTGGTCCCTTAGAATACTAGTCATTAATCTTCACAGCTTACAAAACACTGTCTTTGGTGACATTTTAGCTAATCCTCACAACACTCCTAGGAGGTAGGAACTACCATCACGACCTCTGTTTGGTAGGTGAGGAAATGGAGGGGAGTAGACGAGGCATTTAGGCAGGGAGCATATTTTGGCATCATTTCTTACATCATATAACCTGGACAATACGTAGATTCTGGCCAAGGTTTTGGTTGTAAGACCAGAAAGCCCAACTCAGTGCCGTGGTGGTTGGGGGCTCCCCATGGGTCAGCATCTACTCCCTGTGTCCCAGCCCCACCTCTCAGCATCACTGACAAGGGGTGCAGGACTCTGCTCTGGGCTGAGGCTTTCAGGGTAAATGAGCAAGGTTTTTAATCTCTTTTACAAAAGCTCAATTCCAAGAGTTCCTCTTTCCCAATAAAACAAGCGCAGTTGAATCACTGTAACAGTCCATTTGTCCTCCAGGGGAAACATTTAACATGATCGGTGATTTTTTTTTTGTTCCTTTATCCCAAAAAGTAGGCCCAAATTCCCTAGAGCTGCACTGGAGTGTTCAGGAGGAAAGACTCTTCTCAGTCAGGGCTCCCAGAAGGGGTGATGGAGGGCGAGCCCGACATACCACTTCCATCACGCTATTTGGGAAATTCATCATTGTGGATGATGACAGGCTGCCTACAGAGGAGAGTGGCCTCATTCTATCTGCCTGCAGCCATCACTTTATATCCCTGGTCTGCCAACAGTCTCCAAGGACTTGCTGTTAACTCCATTAACTTAAGCCAGAAAGGAATCAAGAACGTAATCAGAGACTTTAAAAATCAAAACTGAGAGCTAAGCATTGGAAGTCACCTTCTGATGATGTTATCCAGGGAGTCCTTTCTGGGACATCGGGCTGGGCAGTAGAATTACATGGTACTTCTAGCGCAGATGCCTGAAATGCAATGCAAATTCACTCACTGATGCACTCGACTGTTGGGAAGCTAGCTAAGGGCTGCTAGCTAAGGGTTCTATTGCGTTATGACAGTGGAGCGTGAGAAAGCAGCTTTCTGAATAATATGCCTTTGCATGCATTAAGATGATACCTAATTAGCACTTCAAGGAAATAATTACTTGGTTAGAAACAGTGCTCCCATTACCAGGAAGAATATACTCAAGGCCAGCTTGGCAAAGTACGAAGGACACAGAAGACTCGAAACCTTTGGGTGAACTCTTGTCCTGGTGCAGGCAGAGCAGGTCTATCTCTCTGGGCCATACGTCAGTGTGTCTTCTGGAGCCTGGGTCCTCGATGCTGCCGGATGGCACTAGGTCAGGGGTTCTCGAACTGTGGTCTCCCATCAGCAGCATCAACGCCACCTGGGAACGTAGTAGAAATGCAAATTCTCAGGCCCCACCTCAGAACTCTTGAGTCAGGCACTCAGGGGGAGGAGCCCATTAATGTGTTTTAACAAGCCTTCCAGATGATTCTGACGCTTGCTCAAGTTGGAGAACCACTGAACGAGGGCCTGGAGTCTCTGCAGAAACCAAGAACAAGGGCCCCTTTAACAGCCTATTATTCATCCTCCACAATATGAGCAGGCAGTACAAAGCAGGCTTAGAATTCGAGCCAGGAGGGACTTGAGAAGACATTTTTCAGGTTGGTTCATCCTGTGGCCAAGGATTCTGTAGCCCCAAGGGGTCAAGTGAGATCTGACCACAAACCAGGCCAAGAATTGGTGTCAGGATGACTCAGTCCTCCGTCCCACTGCTCTCTTGCATCCAGATCACAAATACCATGCAGTTGCTACTTGAAGAAGGGGGTACAGCACGGAGGAGAAAGAGCAGGGGAAGAAGCTGGGCTTGGTTAGACCCCGGCGCCTCTAGCCCAGAGGGCAGGACTCCCGGGGAAGTCAGGCTACCTTCCTTGTTCTTGGTCTGGAAGATGACGTTCTCTCTCCAGGTTCTTCGTGATTGGTGGGTCATCCATCCATTGTCCTCAGAACAGATGTCGGGTATGGATTTCAGGAGCCCTGAGGTGTCTCTTCCATGCAAGCCACTTCCCTGATTGGTGTGAACATTCTGGTTGATGTGAAGGCTGTGATCGCTCGTTGTTTCTGCTTCTACACCTAATGAGCACTGAGGGGCAGGGGCAGGGAATTCCCATAGCTCATTTCCACAGGGGAAGGCCAAAGTCTGAGCAGAAGGAGCCCGCAGATAAAATCAGGCATCAGGGCAAACACTCACTGACAGTTGTCTGGGCAGGTTGCTTCCTGTAACAAAGACGGCCATCAAAGACTGACCCCAAAACTCGTTCCCAGCAATCCTGAGTCCGGGATCATCAGAACCCAGAGAGCTTTGGGAGTGGCAGGGATTCGATCCACTCGTCAACTGTCCTTGTTCTCAGCAGTAAAATCTCTCTCTCCTCCTTTTTTCTTTCTCCCTCAAATTACTCCATTTGTCAAGAGGTAATTTTACCTTATAATATTGCCAACCTGTTTCTAAGGAACCCGTAGCTCAGAACACTAACAATTTCCTTCCATATCTTTGTTCAAGGAGAAACCGACCAACTGTGGTTTACCAGTGAATGCAATGGCCCACCACACCTTCCCACCTTCCCACTGGGCCAGAAGGTGAGCGCCCTGAGCGCAGAGTGTCAGTGCCTCTGGTGTGACCCCTGGAGAGCTCTCACACCTCCTCTCAGTTTCCTCAGCTGTAAAATCAGAGACGGAAGTGATTATTTCCAGGATTTAATTTAAAAAGTGGCTGACATGGCCTCATCTAGCTCTTAGCACACAGAGGAACTGTTTGATTAATTTGCTCAGTCTAGACTGGCAACTCATGTGAAGTTGGAGGCGGAATTATCCTGTTAGTCTTTTGGCTTTGATCTTGACCTGAATGAGATTCAGATTTTCACGCCACATGGCGGGAGGAGGGGGGAACGGAGTTCCAGAGGAGCTTCATACAATACCGCCGTGCGTGGTTCTGGGGGGAATGTCAGTCGCCCATCTTTTGGTGTTATGTGGATCAGGAAAGGAGGGGATCTTTGTTTGACTCCTCTGTGTGGAGGTTTTCTGTTTGTTTGCTTTGTAAAGTTGAAACTGGCCCCAAATAGTCTGTGGATTTGGAGAAACAATGAACACACTTAGACTTTAGGGATTAGGGGTAATTCTCTGCGGTGGTTCTGTTCAGTTAACACATTTCCATTCAAAAATGCTAAAAACCAAGAAATAAACCTTTGAGAATATGAGCTCCTCCTTGGGAAGAGTCCTGGCTTGCTGGCGGGTGACACGGACACTCTCAGGCAAGGGTGTTTTGTTTAGAACAATGGTCACTGTTGTACTCCACGGCATACCTGGACCTGCTACCAGAACCTTCTCCTGGCCTTACGCACAGAGAGAAGCTTGTTCCTTATTGTCCAAAGCCCTAAGAAGATTCTGGCAACAGGGCTCACAGCCCTCTTCCTGATGTCACGGCCCGACTTTGAGACCCGGTCATGAAAATATTGACTTTAAATTTTCCCTGTAATGACCTTGCTACTTGTACCAACAGCAAATCCCGGCAGCCGGCTTCCCTGCTGGATCCCTCCCACCACATGAGGGCGAGAAAGTCATGCCACAGGTCAGCTCCCTTCTGCCGGGGATGTCCACCCGGCAGAGGAGGAGGCTCCAGGCTGCAAAGACAAATGCATTATGTTCTCTGAAAAATAAAAGTGATAGTAGATGTGAATGCACTAGTGTTGGCTTAGGGAAGTAGGATTAGCCTGGTGGGGCTCTTTTTTTTTTTAACATAATTTTTCTCCAGAGAAGAATGCATTATTTTAAGTAACTTTAATGATATGTGTGTAAGAATGCAAACGTGTGCTTAGAGAGGGAGTCTGATATTTGGAGCAGAAGCCCTATTCCCAGTGCTGCCACTCTTGCTTCAGGACCTTGTGAGGTGCAGGACATTTAGGAAGGATTTGGGGGAGGACAGGGCTTTGAAGAGCAACAGAGACACCAGGCTGCGTTCTGGTGACTCTATTCCTGGTTTTGGGGTCCAGTTCCAGGCACACCTCCAGGGGTACTTATCAAGGAACTTAAAACAATGTGTTAGCAAAAGCTGGCAAAATAAACTACAATTACATCATGAGGAAAGACAGGAGGGGCACCTGGCTGGCTCAGTTGGAAGAGCGTGTAACTCTTAATCTCCGAGTTGTGAGTTCGAACTCCATGTTGGGTGTAAAGAGTACTTAAATGAATAAATAAATGAAACCTTAAAGAAAAAGACAGGAGACCTATGTGGGTTCTCTTCCTCTTTCTCTCTCCCTCTTCTACCTCCTTTTGGCTTCAGGAATGATAATATGAGATGAAGTAACTCGGGAGGAAGGTCGTTAGGGCATGCCAAGAAGAATTCGGCTTTATTCCCATTGAAAGTTAAATCTGTCCAGTTGTTGACTGAAAGAAGATGGGCAGGGGGCATTGTTTAGACACTTGTCAGGAAAGGGATATAGAATGCCTATTGGTGATATGCAGGATGGCTGGGAGAACCTGTATCCGTTTAAAATGCTTTTGAGATTTTCTCCTTGATCTTGTATGGCTCCCAGACTTGAATTAAGACCCCTCTTATCAGCTGTCTTCAGGTGGGCCATCTGCCCTTTGCAGCACCAGCTAGAATTTCCTGCCCGTGAACCAGTCCTGCTAGGTTTGGAAGGGCTGGGTCACAGGACTGTGGCTGGCCCATCATAGGGTCATTTTGTAAATTAGAAAGAGGCCCCCCTGTCAGGCAATCATGGCCAGGTCCAGGGTACACGGCCGGTTCTGAGAGTTACAGCTGGACCTCAGCCCTCACGCATCCCCTCAGCTGGACATCTTCGGTCTTGAACAGCTCAGGGCGGCCTGCGTTGACTTGTAGGTCCTTACTCCTTAGGTGAGTTCCAGTGCCCGGCATTTTTCCTGCTACTGGAAAATGACACAGCACTGTCATCTTGAATATTAAAGGAAATAATAACTAGAAGCTGTAGCTGTAATTATAGCATCTCAGTGTTGAAAGGGACTTTAAAGAGTCACCTGCTCCAACAATTATTTCCCATACCCATCCCTGGATTTCACCTAAGTGCTTGAGAGCCACAGCCCCCCACCCCCCCCCCCCGGCCCCCTGTTCGGCCTCCAGGTGCCTTATTTCCGGGGAATTCTTCCTTATTTTTACTCTGCCTGACAACTTTTCGGGCGTAGCTGGTACTCACTGGTTCTTTTTGTGCCCTCCCCAATTTTACAAGCCAGCCTTTTTTTTTTTTTTTTTTTAAATCACTGAAAGTCTTTCCTTCACCTGTAATGTTAAAGGTGGTATTAAGTGCCATTACCTACCTGATCGCTCTATTTCATCAAAGACTTTTCCAGGTGCTATACTCTGCATTGAGCTCACCAGTCCCAGATGGTCCAATCAGTGCCGTCCCCAGGAGAACAGGTCATCATTTTGAGCTGGACTCCATGTATGAGCACCAAGTCGCCCTGTCAAATACTTGTGTTACTGTTCACATCTGTTTTTAAGAAACAAACCTTCTAAAGGATAGATTGGTCACGTGGCTGCTTTTTGAAGCCTTCTTAAAAGGCCTTCTTGAAAAGTAGTAACTTTATTTGACTTGATAGAGAAGGTAATGTCACTTGCTCTTTTCGACCCGGATTTCATTTTTGAGGCTGTCTTTCACAGAACCTGGAAATGATCTTAGAGATCACTCTACTGGTCACATCTGATCGGTGACAATACAGGTCTGGAGAGATGGAATGATATTTGGCCCAAATCAAACACTGGTCCTTTCCCCTACGTTTATCTATTTTGTTTCCCACGTGGCTTATTTTGAAGACCCCACTTACGTTCCCGAGTTAAGGGGGGAAGGGGACCGGGGTGATGGTTGTGATGGAGGGGTAAGACAGAACTGCAGCCTGAACAGACACACAAGGGCACAAGCACAGCGTTGTTTCTAGCTCCTACCGACTCTAGCCGTGGAGGGGGGGTGTGTGTGTGCTGTGAATGGATCTGTCCACACCAGAAGGGTCTGCCCCCTTGTTTTACTCTGGGACCAGTCAGTGTCGCTGGACTAGTCACAAGTGAGGGTGGCGGCGGGGCGAGGCCGAGGAGCGCTGGGGCGAGCCCGGCAGGTGAGTCAGGCAGGTGAGCGCGGAGGGCGGCGCGCACCTGAACTTGAGCGCGGCACAGCGGGGGAGCGGCCGAGCCACGCGGGCGGGGCGGGGCCCAGAAAGCCCCCCCCGAGGGCGTGGACTCGGCGCGGGAGGAGCCGAGCGCGGGTGCGGATGCGTTTGGGTCGGGGCCGAATGATGTAAAACAGAGCGGAGCTCCTTGGCGCCTCGGCACCATTACCTTCAATTATAATAATTGGTGCCTCTCTGCAGCGTTTGCTTTCCCCCGAGGGATCTCTCGCTCGGTCTCATTGTTTCTCCGCCTCGCTCTCTCGCTCTCGGGCCCCATCCGTCCGCCTTTGTCCGCCACTCCCAGCCTCGCCCTTCCCTCTCTCCATCTTCTCTTTCCGGACGTTCTCCCTGCCGGGGGGGGGGGGGGGGGGGGGGGGGGGGGGGGCGGAGGTTGGGAGCTGGGGGGTAGGCGGTTGCTGCCTAGAATCTATACTAATATCCCATTGATTGGCCTGACGTGGAGCTGCTGCTCTATTTTCAACGGGAACTTAAAGGGGCTTGCCTCTGCGTTCATTTTATCCTTAAACTAGTACGTTCAGGTACCTCTCCGCTTCCATTCCCGTAAGCCGGGATCCAGTAAAAATGTGTGGAGCCTGGAGTTAACTTTACCGAAGCTTCCTGGATCTGTCAATGTGGAAGATTCTCTCTTGGCGACCACCCATCCCCATCTCCTTCTCTCTTTATCTCCTGACTCCTGCTGGACTTTGGCTGACTGTTGGAAACAAAAAGATTTTGGACCTGAAGAAGCTTTGGCTATATTACCCCTTTGGTCATTACCCCTGACCAAAAAAAGAGATTAAAAATAAAACCATAGGCTCTTTTCTCTGCATTACCTGCATCAATCAGGGGCCAGAACTCACCTATTTCCAGAAAAACTGTGCAGGTCTTCATAGGATGACTTCAAGGATTAGGAGAAAAGGAATGTCACACACACACACACACACACACACACACACACACACACACAGACACACACACACACACACACCCGCCTGCCCTTTCTACAAACCTTTGTTAAAATTAGGCAGTCACCTAAAAGACGGAAGGCAGGATTATAAGCATTGTGAGGGCAAGGAGCCTCTTCAGTAATCCTACTGATGACCCATAAAAAAGAGTATGGCTCATGAGTACAGTTCATGGCAAATACATCCATGTTCAATCAGGATTTTATTGGGAAGTGCTTCTCTCTTACAGTGAGTAAGCAACATCACACGTCTTTGAAAAATGCTATTGAATTGGAGATGGGTAACCTTTTAAAGGAGTCCTTTACAGGGTAGGAGATACTTCTGGGGTTTCCCAGAAGACTAGGGGCAGGAATTCTGGCTCTTCCTTTAGTGAGCAGCTCCATTTCTTGCATAATGATAAGTTAGCCAACCAATTTGTCTCTGCTGATTCTTGGACTACCCACCCGTCATGAGAGCTAACCTGTGTTGGCAAGATTCATGCTGTGTTTAGAGAGATATCATCACCCTGCCAAGACTGGATTGGCAGTGGCCTTCTTTCTGCTTCAAATGATCAGCTCTGGAGAGAAGAAAATCCTGAACCCAGCTGAGGAGTCCTGAAGCTACCATAAATCTGTTTGGATGATTCAAAACCAGATTTGGATAAGCTCACTGTTTCTAAGGAAAATCATCTTAACGTTTCTGTAGGGGTTCACCATTAACATGCTGATCTCATATTACTCCCTTAGCAATCTCTGAGACAGCCAGGCCACCCAGCACTCTCGTCCTTGTTTTATGGGAGAGGAAAGGGGCACCGAGGGGACAATGGATTTGCTGGGGACAACACGCCAAGTGGTGGAGCGTGGATACAAATTCAGTACTCATCCCCTCGTGGATTGTTGTTTCCTCATCGACAAAGTTCGAGCGTATCCATTCAGAATTCCTTTGTTGACCTTAATTCCTTAAAAAAGAAAATTGATTCTGGATGACACTGTGAAAGGCATCAAAGGGAATAGAAAGCATAATAGAGGTATTTTCTGGTCTTTATTTATAATCTCTTTGAATAGCCAGAATGAAAAGGGAAGTAGAGTAACCATGTTAACAATGCTGCTTCTTTAGAAAACTCTTTTTATATTCCTGTGATTTTATGAGGAATAGCTAAGTGGTAGGGTGTGGGGCAGTGGGGGTGGGGGAGCTCTAAGGAAGCAAGTGACTATTTTGGCTTTTTGGTTGAAAGTTGATGAATTTTGTTCACATATTACAGACTGCTAAGCAATGTCATTTGCTCATAGACATGTAGGCACCTTGGCCTTGAACATCCAAACTACATGTGTGGGGAAAGCTAGGTAATTATTCATCCCAAATACCCATCTTTCTCAGGAAATTGATAAAAAAGCTTTTTTCGCTCAGTCGGTTAAGTGTCTGCCTTTGGCTCAGGTTATGATCTTGGGGTCCTGGGATCGAGCCCCGCATCAGGCTCCTTACTCAGCGTGGAGTCTGCTTCTCCCTCTTCCTCTGCCCCTTCCCCTGGCTTGTGCCCTCTTTCTCAAATAAATAGAAAAAATCTTTTTAAAACAAATTTAAAAAAGCTCTTTTCGTTGCTGTAGTCAACTAAAAAGACAGGATATTCAAGATTGTTGTATATTAAAAATAATCCAAAAGTTCCAAGTGGGCCTGCTGTCCTGGCTCTGGAAAGGTTCCAACTCTTTGGTCTGTAGAGATGGGCTGTCTTCATTTGGTCACTTGAAGTTTATTTTTGATGACAGCAAAGAGTCAAGTGAGAAATTCACACTAAATTAATAATTTAAAGGAACTCAGTAATACTTTTTCATAGGCGAGGTAAACTTTGGGTCTGTGTAGCCTATATGTCTATAGTAAGAGCATATCTATATTATGCTTTACGCTACTGGCCTGCCCTCACTTCCTCGTCTTCCTGGCCCGCAACCGGGATGAGGGCCAGCAGCCACAGTTTAGATCAGCCAGGAACGCTACCCTAGCTGAACAGACCACAGGCTGAATAGCAGCCTGTGTAACTTGCATGTCAGACTCGCTTAGGAATTGGCAATCGGGAAGCCAGAGGGCCGAGGTGGTCTGCCATAGGGATGGAAGGCAAAACCATCTCTTAAGCATGGTCTCTATGTAAAGGGTGCTTATGACTGGATAAAAGCAAGCAGAAGATCTGTCAGAGCAAAATCCAGAGCTAAGGACAGGATGCCAGCTCTCGGGGAGAGAGGTGAGAAGAAGAGACAACCCTAAGGACAAGAGACCCCAATCTTCTCATTTCCAGTTCCAAGGAGGCTGGCTTCCCAGCAAGATAAGTAATGCTTATTGAGTCCTGATTAGCTGTATCCTTACAATAAGCCTATTGTCTCTGTATAAGAAACCCCTCCTAAATTAATTAATCTTGAGTGGATCTCTCTTTCTTTTAATTAAACAAGCCTGACTGAACTGTGTACTATAAATATGTATATTTTATTTTATTTATTTTTAAAGATTTTATTTTTTAAGTAATCTCTACACCCAACGTGGGGCTCGAACTCACAACCCTGAGACCAAGAGTGGCACGCTGCACCAGCTGAGCCAGCCAGGTGCCCCAAATGAGCATATTTTAAATGATGTCTTTGAGATGCTAGGCTAAAAATATAGGTAAATGACATTAAACTATGAATGGGACAGTGGAGAGTGATTTGTTTTTAAACAAATTCACAGCAGAATAGGAGCTTGTTTGTTAGGTGGCCAAATGAAACAAAGGAAGATTATTGAATGTGGGGGCAAACCCATTATAAGTTCTTCCCTTAATATCAAGGAGAAGAACAAGAACTGTGTTCACTGATGGTCTCATTCAGTGCAACCCTGTAGCTCTCTCCAAAACCTCTGCCCATAGAATACATTTCACTGCAATGCATTCAATATTAGAAGATATGTTCATTTGGCTGGCATTTCATTCTATGGGTTGAACCCATGCATCAGATTTAATGTGTATCTGGATACTTTGTAAATGGTAAGACAAATAATGTATAGCTAATTATTTCCTCAGAAATTATTACAGAATAAAAACAGTGGCATTGACAAAAACGCAATGGCAAATATAAGTAATTTCAAAGTTCCACCGTGAAAGACCTCCTTCTGTTCTGTCAGGTTTGTTTGGAAGATCCAGTATTAGACGAGAAAAGCTTTAGGATAAGAAGTCACTATGGGGCCAGCAAGGAAGAAGAGTGGGTAGAAGCAGAACAGCAGAAAACTCTGGCAGATTTTGGGCAGTGGAAAAGGATGCATGGTTTCAGTCAATTTCAAGCTAGAGTCTAAATGTTTGGCTGTCTAATGAAAATATCAAAGCTTCTGAATTTCAGTGGTTTGAATGTGAACATTTTTTTTTAATCCAAAAGAACACAAGCAAAGTATCATCAGCTAAGGAGATAGAACTCAAAAATACTGTTCCTTGCATTACTGAACAGCATTCTGGGTCAAGGACGTTCCTTTAAGTAGGGATTTGTTTAAAGTAATTTTTCTGCTTTAAAGGGTTGATTTATCATTTTAGTTAAAAGAACAAAAGGAATCAAACTGGTTATTTGACATAGGTAGGCAAAACTAGCAGGTTATTGAAAAATTTCTAAAAGTTCTACTGGCTTAATTACATCAACATAACTGAATAGAACAAAGGCTATAGCTTATGGTCAAGGATCATACAGAATATATTTGATGCTATTGGACTATAAATAATACTCGTTGTTAAATTCATAAAGTAATGTACTTTAACCAGGGACATTTCTTTCTGTATTCTAAACTTAGTTGCTTTAAAAATTCTTTTTTTTTTTTTAAGATGTATTTATTTATTTGAGGGCGGGAGGGGCAGAGGGAGAGGAGGGAGAGAATGCCAAGCAGACTTCACACTGAGCGTGGAGCCTGTCCCGGGGCTTGATCCTACAACCCTGAGATCCCAACCTGAGCTGAAATCAAGAGTTGGACACTTAACCCGACTGAGCCACCTAGGTGCCCCAAGTTGCTTTAAAAATTCTTTTTTTTTTTTTCAAGATTTTATTTATTTATTTGACAGAGAGAGATACAGTGAGAGAAGGAACACAAGCAGGGGGAGTGGGAGAGGGAGAAGCAGGCTTCCCACAGAGCAGGATGTGGGGCTCGATCCCAGGACCCTGGGATCATGACCTGAGCCGAAGGCAGACGCTTAACGACTGAGCCACCCAGGTGCTCCCGCTTTAAAAATTCTTAAGAAAACCTCAAGCTAACAGATACTGCAGGGTTTATTTGTAAGACCCCATAACATTTTTGCTAACCTGTGGGAGGATGGGCATTTTGGAATGTGACCTTCAGTCTTTTTTCTAGGTCCTATCATACTACCTCCCAGACTCTGCAGTCAGTTCATTTTGGAAAAAAAAGAAAAAACACCCACCCCCCCCCAAAAAACCCCACTTCACTAGAAAGCCATTCCTTTAGGCTGGACTAATCTCTCACCTTTGACTTTATTCCAATGAAAAGAAATTTTCAGTTCTGAACTCCTAACTTCTACTGAGAACAAATGACTTTTTTAAAAAGCTGCTACTGGGAATTCAAAGTGTTACCTAACCTCTGTGGATTGTTAGTTGGTAGAAGATTTGTGTAACAGGCAGAAATGTTAGATTCTATCCCTAGACTGTAAGAGTTGCTTGTATGCGAGCCAGGAACTTGAACACAACTGTTTCTCTCTGAACAAAATGTACCAAGAATTATTTTTCATCTGCATTGTGAAGAGAGAGGCATTGCTGAAAATGGGGATCACATATAACTTTGGGAAACAACAGCATTATTTGAGTAGGAAGAGATTGGTATTTATATCTTTGTTAACAAAATGGGTTGGACATAAACCACCCCCCTCTTTTTTTTTGCTATTTATAAAAAAATAAAATTTAGAAAGTTATTCTGTGGTGTAGAGCAACCAGAAAAATATGTCATAGTGGCGTGTTGTGATTATATATGTTATATATATATAATATATATCCATATATGTCCAAGGATAAAACATATCTAGAATACTCTTTGAAGGTAATAATATTAAACTATTATAATGTTTAATTATTTCAGATTATTAGGCCTAGAATCAGCGTTCTGTTCTTAGGTACGCATAGCTGGTTCTAGCTTATATATTCAGAATTCCCTTCATAAGAGTAAAAAGAATTTTGGTCATTGATTTCCTTTCTTAATTTAAATTTCCAAAAGACACTAGCTTTTACTATTTTCTCCTCTACTTACCAACCTATGTGTAGGAAAGTAATAACTGAATTAGGTGCAAAACGCAAGTAAAATTCTGTACAGAATCAACTTCCTAGAGTCTTAAAATTGTTACCTATTCTTTCAACTATCAATATGGCCTCATAATTGACATATTATCCATAAACCAATTTTGACTTTCCATATTGATTTAAACACTCTCATTCACTTAGTTGAAAAGTCCATGTCTGCTCCAAAACCATTAGACAAAGTACAGACTTGTTTCTCTTAAAACTAATTTCTGGCCATTTAAAAAGTCTGCCCATTAAACTAATAATAAAAACAAAAGAGTTGAAATCACTGTCTGAAGAATGGATCGTAAGTTCTTATTCTGAATTGTGTTTGGAACAAAAAACTACACCCTGGAATGATAAAAATCAAAATTAATTCAATAAAATACAAGTATCATAGTTCTGATCCTTTGGGTTGAAAGTAAAAGAACCTTAAGTAAAAAGGGGAACTTATCAAGGTGCCTGAGTTAACCTTATTTTAAGGAACTGAAGGACCCGAAGTGACACCAAGTGACTGGAAATCCATTTGGACTTATACCTTTGTCGTTTTTCTCTCTCTTTGCAGACAGGTGGACTCCAAATTTGAACGGCACCTGTGAATTGACCTTTACAGATTGACGGCATCTCTGGCCAACCATCCAGAAGAGAGCACTTCACTGGCCCAACCAGGGTCATGTGACTACCACCTATGGGCAGAGAGGCTGAGGCCCCCAGTCTGACTGCCAGTGCCCACTCCAGAGAAAGCAGATGTTCCTCTGAAGTGGGCTGGGAGGGCACTCAGAAAGTGTTTACTGCAATACAACTTTCATCAATACACCCCCCTAGACTGCCTTCCGTTAAACAAGTATTTATCTGCATTACAGGTAAATATCATTATTTTCTGATGCATCTCTGCCTGCTCCTTGCTTCTCATTTTATGCTCCAGCAACCAAGAATTGCTTGCAGTCCCATCTCCCCATCCCCTACTGACCACCCACATCCCCCAACACAATCAATAAATGTCCCACCTAGTTTCCTGTGGTCCTCTATGCTTGTAATGGTCTCCTGGCGATTCTCTTTGTTCTTTAGGAGTCATGCCGGATGTCACTGCTTCCTCCAGCAGATCTTCCAGACTTCCATACCTTCCTGGGCTAGTTATCTCTTCTTTCTGTATGCATCATAACATTGTGCACATAAATCTCTATCATCGTCCCACTCCATTGTTTGTGATTTACTGTTTAGGTCCTGACATCTTTACAGCCCCAGACAGAGTCTGGCCTATAGTGGGCGCTTGGAGATAGGTGAATGAACATACTCTAAAAGTTTCCTTTTAGCTAATAATTGACTCTCTAGAGTTAAAAAAGAGTGTGTCATCACGTGAGAAGTATTGTCTGCAGGAGCCCCTTAGAACTGTTAACTTGTCAAAGAATTAGATGTCAGGAAGTTCTAATCAAAGTCCTCCTCAGGACCAAGGGTCAGCCCACCACTTGAGAGAGTCTGCTCTTTACCTGGTGCCCTAACCAGTTTAACTTCCTCTTAAAACGTCTGCTGGGTGTGCTCTCCCATCCTTTTAGATGCAATTTTGATCTAGTGAAGTAATGGGCAGAGCATCAATTTATGACATTATTTTCTTTTTTCTGCATATAAACATTTTTTAAAGGCGATTTCATTAACTATATCCCGTGTCCTCTGCGGACTTTCAACTTTAATTTATAGGGTTTTTTTCTTAGCCTCAAAGCTCATTGCTGTACCATGGTCCTAAAGCATTTGACTTTACATTTCCCACCTTAGCATTAAATGCTTTTCTTTCTCTCCCTGCCACCCCTTGACATTTTATCAGGTAGGGAAATGTTGGCTGATCCTAAAAGGAAATTTCTCAAATTGACTTTTGTTAGTCTCAGGTTATGGGAGGAAGGGATACAAGAGCAGTCCCTCAGGTAAGAGTTTTAAGTTGAATTTTACCTCCAAAAAAAAAACAGTAACAGCAAAACCTCCAGGACTGCCTTTGGGTACGTTGGGGGCCGGCAGCCCTGCAAGTTCTAATAAATGAATTAGTATCTCAGAAAGGAGATCACTGCGGGGCTGATATTGATCAGGGTCAGCCGGTGTGTTTGTCTGCGATTGTTTGGGGGGTGGTTAATTGAGTGTCAGTCTCGGCCTGTGTCGTCTCGCTGGCGCCGGGTGCTTTTGGATTTGCTAATTTTCGTTAAGTGTCTCTAGCCGGCTACTCGTCCCCTGTCTACCCAGGAGAACTTAGCGGCTCCCACTGATCAACAGTCTGTCTGTCTGGGCTTTATTGATCACAGGGAGGGCGGCTGGAGGCGGATGCGCTGAGGCGGGCGGGGGTGGGGGAAGGCTGAAAGCAGACCCCAGCCCCCGGCCGCCCCCCTTCCGGGCTCCCGACGGAACCCCCTCCTAGGCCACACGCGAGCGGGAAGGGCTCGGCAGGGGCGCCTTGGCAGATGACGCACGCCGGGGGACCGCCACTTGTCCCTGGGGTTCTTAAAGCGCGCAGCGTGGCCCGGGAAGGCTTCCGCAAGCGACCCTTCGGTCCCCCGCGTGTTTCGGGGGCAACAAAAAAGTAGCCAGGGGCTGGGAACGCCGGCCCAAGTCTGAGTTGTGAGGGTCCCGGAGGCGAGTGCCAGAGACCCGGCGGCCGGGATCGACCCGCGCCTCGCGCAGGTCACGGACGCGCAGGCCTCCGCGAGGGGGAGCGCCGGTGACAGCAGCCTCCCCGCCCGCGGCCCCAGACGCCGGCGCCGCTAAGAGCCGCGGGGCAGGTCCCTCCCGGCCCCCCTCTGGGCCCGCCTCCTGGCTGCGGAGATGATTGACTGGAGCCTGACGGCCAATCGGACGGCTCTGGCGCTGCCGGGGCGGGGCCGGGGGCGGGGCGGTGTCTGGCCGGCTCCTGGCGCGGGGCGCTATTTACCGCGGCGCGGACCCGGGTCGGCCGAGGCGGGCGCAGGCAGGAGCTCGCGCCTGGCGGTCTCTGCGCGCGCTCGGGGATCTGCCTTCGCAGAGTGGCCCGGCTGAGGGGGAGCGAGGCCGGTAGCCCACCCGGGACCGCGGCGCCGAACGGAGCGAAGGAGCCCGGTGGCCTCAGAGGCGGGCCGCGAAAGTCGTCTGGGCTCCTCGGCGCCCCTCCAGCCGCGCTCCATGCTCCGGCCGCGGCCCGGCCCCTCGCCCGGTCGCTGACGGCGCCCGCCGCCCCGGGGAGCCCCCATGCACTGCGCGCTCCGGGAGCCGTAGGCTGCAGTTGCGCCGCGGCTCCGGGAGCCGGCGGGGGCGCCGCGGCCGTGGGGGGCGTCAATGGATCGCCATTCCAGCTACATCTTCATCTGGCTGCAGCTCGAACTCTGCGCCATGGCCGTGCTGCTCACCAAAGGTGGGTGCCCGCCGGCCGGCCCGGCCCCGGGCTCTCCGGGGATGGGCGTGCGGGGGTCCCGGGGCGGCCGCGCCGCCGCGGGCCTTTGAAGGCAGCTGCCAAGGCTTTGTTAGTGCCGGGCGAGGTTTCCTCCCGCGCTGGAGCCCGCAGGTCGCGACAAGTTGCCTGTTCTTAGAAGTCGCGGCGGTGGCTTCGCGGCCGCCCCCTCGGGTGTCCCGGGGCCGGCGCGTGGAGGTGGAGTCAGACCTCGGGGCAAGTGGTTGTCAAAATGTTTTTGTAAGTCTGTCCGTGGCGAACTTCCGAACGTTTGCAGCGGGGGAGCGGGGCCGTCGTGCGCGCGGGGGCGGAGGCGGCCGCGCGGAACCGCGGACCCTGCTCGCAGCTGCGCGGGCCTGGAGTGCGGGCTGTCGCCGCGCGACTCCAAGTGTGACTCCGTCCGCGCGTGTGCCTTCGTGTGTGTTTGTGAGCCAGCGAGTGTGCGTGCCTCCCTGTGAGGGAGTAGGTGCCCCAAGTGTGTGTCTCCGTGTGCAGGAGTATGTGCTGCGTGGCTTCTCAGGCTGGGAGGGATAGGCTCTGTCAGCGGTCCCATTTCCCACTCAGCTCAGAGTTTACACACTACTACCAAAAAAAAAAAAGAAAGAAAAGAAGAAGGTCCGTTTCTTTTTTCCTCCTGCAGGCTTTCGCCTTTTAGGTCGGAATAACCCAAACTCCTAGATTTCAAGGATTCCCCCGCCTCCTCCGCGATGAACTCTACCTACTGTTCTGTGAACAGATAATTTTTATTTTTTAAGTGGGAAGCGTTATTTAGCTTTTGCACTCCCCCTCCCTTTCTCTAATTGCCATGTAGCAGGCATGAGGTTAAAGGATAAGCTAGCCCAGCAAGGATGATGTGCTACAGTATTTATTTATTTTGGAAGGAAGGGTGTAATTAACCCTAAATAACAGCCCTGGTAGCCTGCAGAGGGGAGCCTCCTGGCCCTATCAAAGGCCGACAGAACAGGGAGGGACTGAGGCTGACATGAAGTCACAGATACCGAAACTATGTGCCTGATAATGATATAATTAGGGGATCAGAGATTTCTGACTGCTGCGGACTTCAAAAGCTTTAAAAGAAGCCAGCAGTCTCTCCTGTAGCCATCTTGACTAAAGCAGACATTTTTGTTTAATCACTACATACAGTAACAAGAAAGGGGGGGAAACAGAAGAGCATTGTTCACTGTTTCCAAATACCAGTCCCCTTTCTGGGCCTTTTGCATGCCACAGGAAGAAACTTTATGAAACGACAGAAATATAGTTTTAATACAGTAATACAAAAGTCCATTCAACTTGTTGAAATGTGGCTCCAATTAAAAAAAAAAAGTTGTTAGAACTTTCGTAGTTACCTGTCAAAATTTTATTAGACTGTTTTAGGTCATTGAAAATCTAGTATTTTAAATAGGCTCTCGTAAACATTTTACTCTTTTTCCTTTTCCATTCAATGCTCTTTTTCTGTGCTCAGTCTGAGGCGAATAGGATCAAAATGGACTTTGAATCTGTTTTATTTCTACTTTAAATCTGTCTATGGGATTTGTCAGGCTAGGGATACGTATTCATCACCACGTTAGACTGGTGAGCTTTGTGCAAAAAATCAAGTAAGCTTGGAAAGAGGAGAGAGAACCTCTAAAAAGCAAGGTTCCAACTTGAAGGTCTTCCTGGGGAAGGGACTTCGGCCCAGACTGCGACAGGGACAGGGAGCTCGCCGATTGAGGCTAGAGTGGGACCTCCAGCTTTGGATGGTTAAACTCAGATTGCCAAAGATCTGTGATTAGCTGGCAGGTTTTTTTAGAATGAAAGCATTAGCAGCGTCTGATGAAAACCGAGCATACCATACAGTGGCCTGGAATTGGGACAGATAATTAAATGAGACACCTTACTCAGGGGTTCGCATTCACTGAGAGGAAGAGGAAGAAGAAAGGAGAGGGTAGGAAGAGGTCTATAAAACCACAGTCCCTGGTGTTTAATTTCAGAGCAGGGGTTTCAGGAACTACGCAGAACTTCTGATTGGGAAGTTGGGAAGAGGTGTGTGCCTCAATCCCGTTTACAGTAGCTTTAGTTGTGGTATCTGATAGTGACCAGAGTCCACGGGGTCAGATATGGTATTAGTGATAGGTCTGAGACCCAGATCATTTCAACTAGAGATGGATGCTAAAAGCCTCAGAGCATGCATTGCAGCAAAATGTTACCAGCGACTTGCAATTCCCCAAATAAGTTTTATAAAGGAAACTTTTAATCACTTCCTGGAGAAAAATTTGAGGTTTCCTTAAGGATTTTTCATTCAACCAGTGGAGGATTTTCAGTTTCAGTGTTTCCCCTTTTAGATCCCATGTTGAATTACATGTAAAACTGGGGAGTTAAGGGGAGGAGAAGTTAGCTTTGCTGTTTTACACCCACCTCCCCTCCTCACCCACCCCCCTCCCACCCCAGTTTTATGACTTTCCATTTGGGCTGAAAGAAATTGACTTTGGCAAGCAAACCACTAATTGTAAACTGCCTAGTTCCTGTTTTACAATATACTGACTAAAAGCTCCTCTGCATGAAAAGATCTTTATAGGCAAAGTTTGCCTTTTCTAGAGAGGTTGCAAATAGCTGCCCAGTTTCATAGTTTTAAAACCTCCTGACCGGAGCAATTTCTAGATTGTTGTGTTTCTAGTTAATAACTTTATAAGGTGTTAGCTAAAGCTCTTAAATCTTGGCACAGCCCTTTAAGGTAGTAAACAATTCAGTAGTTCCGATCAAATATTTATACTGACAAAATCAAAAAGCCTAGCATTTTTATGTTGTATGGTCACGTAGGATTAGAATAAACAGTGTAATTTACCTGATGGTAGGAGAAGTTCTTGTGATGATTCTTTTCCTTCAAATCCAGAAGTAATATTTTGAATGACTCGCTAAACTTCTCAGAAATCGCCATTGAGCTTTGATTCTTTGCTGTTGGGGTTAATACGTGTCTAAAATTACATTTCACTGGGTTGAAATTTAAGCACTAGCTTGCACAGAGGGCTCTCCCAAGTCGACCCGGGGCTGCTGTTGCCGGCACTCAGCTGCCCATTCTAAAAGTTAGAGCCTCTGATCCTGAGGTTGAGCAGTTGCCCAGGTAGAGGCTTTATCTGGTCTCGGAAGGCGTTTGACGCAATTTCCCATTGTCTTCAGGTGAAATCAGATGCTACTGTGATGCTGCCCACTGCGTGGCAACTGGCTATATGTGTAAGTCGGAGCTGAGCGCCTGCTTCTCTAGGCTTCTTGATCCTCGGAACACAAACTCCCCGCTCACCCATGGCTGCCTGGATTCTCTTGCAAGCACAGCAGACATTTGCCAAGCCACACAGGCCCGAAACCACTCAGGCACCACCATGCCCACATTGGAATGCTGTCACGAAGATATGTGCAATTACCGAGGGCTGCATGACGTGCTCGCCCCTCCCAAGGGGGAGGCCTCAGGTAGGTAGAAGCCCCCTCTCACCAGGACGCCGGCTGGCAGCCACGACTTTGTATGTCTGCCATTGATTCTGTTGTTAATGTAATTAGAGACACCAGAGGGAGAGGCATGGCTGGATGCAAAGATGCATCTCTATTGAGTAGCTTTTATGTCGGCCTGAGCATGAGATGTCTGTCTGCATAATAGGTTTTGCCTGGTTTTCCCACATTCGGAAGACCCAGAGGACCCTTACTGTTCAGGAACGACAGTCCCTAAACGGACTGTTCTTGGAAGCTGATCTTTGCATCGCTTGGCAACATGTATTTTGTAAATACTGTTGATTTCACCGCAAGCTGCTTTCTCACGGGGGGCCTTGTTGCAGATGGAGAGATGATCATAAACCCCTGCGGGGGGAGGGCTTACCGCAGTCTGCTCACGCGTTTGTGTTGCTCTAGGACAAGGAAACCGCTATCAGCATGACGGCAGCAGGAACCTCATCACCAAAGTGCAGGAGCTGACTTCCTCCAAAGAGCTGTGGTTCCGGGCGGCCGTGATCGCCGTGCCCATCGCCGGCGGCCTGATTCTGGTGTTGCTGATCATGTTGGCCTTGAGGATGCTCCGAAGTGAGAACAAGAGACTGCAGGATCAGCGGCAGCAGATGCTGTCCCGTTTGCACTACAGCTTCCATGGACACCATTCCAAAAAGGGGCAGGTAGCCAAGCTAGACTTGGAGTGCATGGTGCCGGTAAGCGGCCATGAGAACTGCTGTGTGACCTGTGACAAGATGAGACAAGCGGACCTCAGCAATGAGAAGATCCTCTCGCTCGTCCACTGGGGCATGTACAGTGGGCACGGGAAGCTGGAGTTCGTATGACGGGGGCTGACCCCGAACCGAAGTTCATGGGCGCTGGAAAGCTTGGGGTTCTGCTGGACAGGAGCACTTTATCTGAAGAAAAACGAACTCACGGACTCACCTTCGAGAGACAGAATGACCTCTGCAAACAGAATCTTGGATATTTCTTCTGAAGGATTATTTGCACAGACTCTTTAAATACAGTCAAATGTATTATTTGCTTTAAAATGATAAAAAGCAACGAGAAGACTACGTACACACTGTTACCAGGGTTATTTGCATCTGAGCGAGCTGGAATCGAGTACCTAAATAAACTAAAATGTGCTCTGTGTAAGCTCCAACATCTTGATTTATTGTAAAGATTTAAAAATATATATATATATATATTTTGTCTGAAATTTAGCGGTGTCTTGTCATAAATTAAAAACTAAGTGGGATGCATAAGAAACTACATGTTAATTATATAAATGAAGATCTGTTGTCGTTCATAGTAAGGTCTCAACTGCAGGATTTGGCTTGATTTTTTTTGTTTTTGTTTTGTTTTTTGTTTTTAAACAAGACCAAGATCTTGTTTATCCTTACATGCATATTTCTAGTTTTCTTACAATGTGGAGAATTTCTAAGTGTGTCCTGCCCATCGTTCAGTGTCTTACGCACATGTTTTTGTTAGGTGAAAGCTAAAAACCAGGATTATTCTAAGAGAAATCTTAAACTTCTTTATACTAGGTCGGATATGATGGATCAGTGTCTAGAGCTACCTTATGAGCAAAGGTAATAATTCATCAACTTCATCCAGTTGCTCTGAAATGCTTTTTAAAATGTGTCTGCCTCCAACCAAAAAAAGAAAAACCAAACCAAACCAGCTAAACGCAACTTCCTCTGGTAGTTAAAATTAGTCACTGTCTACTTTTACTGTTGATTAATTTATCAGTTGGCTTTGTCTCAGACCAGATTAAATGTTTTGGATCCTAGATTAGCCACACGTGATTTTATCATGCTCCTAGTTTTCAAACCTTCCTTCACGCATTTTTTTTTTCCTTCTCAATGTTTAGAAAGGGTTTCAGTAGTGAAGATTATTTGTATCAACTGAGATTTAAAGAACACTAGGGCCCCCTGCTCCCCACATTGACTTCAGTCACTGATAAACTAAGTAACTGTTTTCACTCCTGCAGGACCTTCTGTCTGGCAACACTGCTCAGCCTGAATTTAAACCCATCCTTTTCCCACCAAATAGGTCTTTGTTATCCTAAACGTGAGAAGCATTTGCCATGTAGGATTCTTTTTTTTTTTTCCGATTCTTTTGTATATTTGAAACTTCTGCTTAAAAATGAACCTCTAGTCTGCATATTTGAGTATGGGGTTTTCTTTTATGAGTGTTAAAGGATTGTGTGTGTGCATATTTGGGGAATTATTTTATGATAAGCATAATTTGGGTCCCTTAAGACAGATGCAGTCGCCAAGGTCATTGAAGAATCCAAGTCGAAATAATTAGTCTAAAAACGAGTACCTAGATTATTTAATAATTATTAGGCCACAGCCCCGTACAAAGTAGGCTATGGAATAAATACACATTTTAATAAATGACGGCATTCGTATTGTGCTTTTTGAGAATGGCAGTTCTCGTACGCACGGCATACAGTTTATAAAGGGTGTTGAGTTTTAGGTGTGTTGCTTTTTGAGGGAGCCAGAGAATTGTGACCTAACTATCCAAAACCGGCTAGATAAGAAAAGTCACCGAAATTGCCACCTGATGGAGTTTCGACCCTCATCTCCACTTTGAGCTCCAGATCAAATTACAGTGCTTGAAGATTAAAAGACTTCTTGCTCCCTATCCATCCTGCTTTCACGTGCAGCGTCAAGCAGCGTCAAGCAAGCGCAGTGATGCCTCAAGATTCTATCAGCTCCATGTAGTTAGTTTTTACCCCTGCTGGCCCTGCTGTTACTCTTATTCACCCCATTTGTTCCAAATACCAGTTAACTAAGAACTCAGCAATTCGTTAAATAAGGCAATGAAGGATTTGAAGTCCGATATTTTAAATCACTTGGAAACCAGTAAACCCCATCCTCCAGGAAAGGCCTGGGTCTTGGCTGGCCCTGAAATCACGGACATTTCATGGAAGATGAATGCAAAATGCCTCTACTTCCGTGTTCTGTGTTCGCTGCCCTGCCTCTTTCTTGTTTCTTCTGTAAATTCGCGTAAATTTACAGACCCCTCCCCCCCCCATTCAGGGGGGCGCCGGCGCTGTGCACCTGCCCCCTGCTGGCGAACTGGGTGTCCAGGGTTCCCAAGTGCTAGCCACATAATAGATGGGCTATTCCTACTCCTGTGTCTTTTCCTAATGACAGACCCTTTCCCCTTCATGGGTCATATTCATAGATACTAAATGAGATATTTATTCATTTAGTATTTGCACACTGCCCCAGCCGCCAGTCTTTAAAGGCAGATCTGGGCATAACTTGGCCTTTTCTACGAAAATATTGCAGGTCTGTCAACTTTGATTTTTACCAAGAACTAAATATAGGTTCTCCTTTTGCTTTCCTGTGAGAGTGCGGAAGCTGCCAAGAGCAGAGATAAAGGGCCCTTCATGAAATAACTACCTACCTGATTCGGTGATGTAAGTAAGGTGATGACTGCTGTGTTTGTTTTTCCCTCCTGGAGATGTTTACTGTTACTTTGAGGTGACTGGACAAGGCTGGGCTAACCAGGAACAGCCCTTGTTTAATATTGACATAACCCCCCCCCCCACCAGTAAGATTTTTTTTTCTAAGTGGAAATTTGCCCCAACCAGAGACAAATGGGACCAAATTTGCCATGGTGTTTCTATATCTACACCCCTTCCATTCTATCCGTCTTGAAAAAATTGATCTGTACGTGGTTATGTCTTTTATGTTATCCCCCCCCCCCACACACACACCCTTATTTTGAATGGCTCAGAGGCTTCCTAGGAATTGACTGGTGTGTCTCTAATTTCTGCTGAACTGATTTTATTAAAAACACTGCACCATAGGGGGTTTGACCTTCTAAAATACCAAACATGTCTGCTTTAGAAAATCACAAAGCTCTCCTCTGAAGAGCTCGTAAATCTGGTTTCAATATGGGTTGATTATAGGCTAAAAGCTTGAAAGCAGGGGCATCTAGTATCATGAGTCTGGAACTAGCCTTTTTGGGGCCAGGACAGCTTTTTTTCCTTATAACCTCTAATTGGTTCTCTTCTCTGTCTCGGCCCAAATAACGTCAAAACTCCTCCGAAAGTTACATGGTGGGATGAGGCCAAACTCATACAAGGGTAGTGGTCAAGTGCACTTTGGAGTCGCACAGCCGAGGTTCCAATGCTGCCTTTGTCTCTGCTAGCTGTGTGAACTTGCGCAAGTTACTTAAGCTCTTTGAATTCTCAGTTTTGTTACCTATAAAATGGGGGTGATGATTATGCTTTATAAGATTATAGTGTGGAGGTATAGTAGCTATTTCTATTAATACACACAAGAGTCTTGGATGAACTAGAGTGGCCCAGCATAATATTCCTCAAAATTTGAGAGCCAGGGCGTGGCGCCTGGGTGGCTCAGTTTGTTAAGTGTCTGCCTTCGACTTGGGTTATGACCCCAGGGTCCTGAGATCGAACCCTGTATTGGGCTCCCTGCTCCACAGAGTGCCTGCTTCTCCCTCTGCCCCTCTCCTCCCCGCCCCCCACTCATGCTCTCTCTCTCTCGCTCTCTTGCCCTCGCTCTCTCTCTCATAAATGAATAAAAATCTTAAAAAAATTTTTTTTTTTTAATTTGAGAGCTCGGGCCCATTACTTTTACAGTGGATATTTACTTGACTTTTTTGTATTTCAGATCTTTCATACCTGAGATTTGCAGCCCCTTCAGTGACCTGCAGACTGCATGTAACCTTTTTAATATTTGTTTTTAATGTATTGCTTTTAGCCTCCCATCTACTAATGATATTGGTTTGTCATTGTTTCCTTTTGGAATCGTCTCATGGCTACTAATAGGAACACTTCAGTTTGATGGACCTATTTTGGTTTTTTTTTTGGTATTTGACAGAATGAAGTGCTAGAGTTTCAGCTGCTCCTGATGGTTAATCCAGTGAGAAAATCACGGGGAGTCCAGTTAGCTGACAGATACTGTTTCAGAATCACTTGACCAGTTTGTGTGCGATTGATACATTCTCAACAAGAGCCACCCACCGTCAATTAGAATTTCCCCTGTAGGTGCTCCCACTAAAATACAAATAGTTCCACAACCGGTTTTTAGGACTGTGTGAACTTTTTCACACGGGGTGGGGGGTGTCTAGTTAGTGACAAATCCATTTAATTCCCCCAGGTGAAGTTAATTTAGTTGGTGACTCTGCGGGTCACAGTTGTAATGGAAAAGGAGCTGCTTCAGAGACCAACTCGCTCTTCGTCTCTCTCTTTCTTCGTTCGGTCCATGTTGTTCTTACTCTGCTGGTTTAAAAAGGCAGGTCATTGATCTAAAAGTTGAGACCCAATGAAATAACAAAATTAAACGCTCTTTCAAAGTTTGACAACTCTTCATTTGGAGTACAGTTTTAGGCTCTGAACATGTCCTAGCTAGTCTGCTCACGTTGCACCGTTTTGTGGTGTGATAGCATAATTCACTTGTCTCCTGTTCTGGAAATTTGGAGATCAACCTGGGGAGGTGGTGGGGCTGAATGTAGCCAGATAGGGATATACTTCTTGCAGGAAGGTGGCAATTTTCCAATGGATCTGCTTTGGAGAGTTTCAAAGTATGTATTATAGGGGGAGGCCTACGAGCC
Source organism: Neomonachus schauinslandi (assembly GCF_002201575.2). Lineage (NCBI taxonomy): Eukaryota > Metazoa > Chordata > Mammalia > Carnivora > Phocidae > Neomonachus > Neomonachus schauinslandi. The sequence goes on along the minus strand of NC_058407.1, from coordinate 111,579,504 downwards.
ATCTTTCTACAAACTCTCCCCATTCTATGAATATGAAAAGGGATTCCAGGAAAGGCATAGATGAGCAATCTTGGGAGATACTTTGGATAAGCAGCTAGACAATATCTCAAGGCATCTGTCATTCCTCAAGACCTTGTGGAGATGCTTTCCATCTAGTAGCCAGTAGCCAGCTGGCCCCTTGGAGGTCAGATTGTGGTTGGCAGCCTAGATTTTGCAGATTAGATTGATGTTGGATTAACCCAAGCTGAATCCTGAAGAGATGAGTTGATAACTATTTCTCTGTGTGTAAACATAAGTACATTCATGGCATGTGTAGGTCTGTGCTGTGCTAGCTGAATAGTCTTTGAAATCCTGGAATAATTTTCCAGTGAACAGCTTTCAAGGCAGAGTGTAAGGAGATGTTGGAATTTATGGGAAGTCAGCAATTTGTTTTTAGACATGTGAAGACTGAGGTTAGTTGTGATGAATTAATAAAGTCAGAGGCTGTTGTGTAAATTCACTCTGAAAGATCTCACATTACAAACCTAATGGAACAAAAATTGTTTTAGCAGTTAAAACCAAGAGAAATACAGAAAGCTCTTTATCCCTGGTCTCTTCCCCTTGGAATTTCCCTAGGGAACTGATGAGGACAGCGGAAAAACACCACACTTTGAAAAGCAGTTTCTTACTTTTCAAGTGTTGGAAGTCCACGCTGAGGCATTTTTTTCCCTTTTTTTACTAAATTTAGTGGATGTGATTTTGATACCCAAGACTTTCATTCACAGTTGCCTTGCAAAATGGGGTATTTCTCACCTGGATTTAGGGATTCAACTGTGAAAACCCAGTGGGGAGGAGTGAGGACCTGTATAGCCTTTGTACTTTGCTGTGATCCAAGGAGAGCAGACAATGAAGGGAAGGGAGACTGAGCCCTCTTGCATTAGGCATCTGAATTCAGGTTGTTGGTAAATAAGCAAATGTCTTCCTCTTTGGTTTTTCCACTCTAAACTATTGTTTTAAAGATTTATAATTTTGTGTGGGAACCCCAAAGGAAAACAAGTTGCCAGTGAAGGGAGTTGAGGAGAAACAATTCAAATGGATCTGAAAATTAATGAAGCATTGCTAAGGTCAAATGCATCCCCACCTTTGAAATCTGGTGCCATCTCCAAGCGAATTTAAGGATACCAATTCTCACCAAGAAGCATTATCATCATTCCCCATTAAACTAAGAGGTGTACTCTCCTTTTAGCATTGTGAAATATCCAAAGTTTTCATCAAACAGTGTTTTCCTAAGGAATTTAAAAATAAACCACTGAGAGTTTTGTTGGCCCAAAACGTGAAGAACCTAAAATCAGCAGTCTAACTATTTCATCTTTAATTGGCTGGCCCCAGCCACACTGGGGTAACTTGGGGTAACTTTATTCTCCTGGAACTGAACCTCTAACCAGAGGCTATAATAAAAGCAACAAATAGCTTGTTGTATCCTTCATTCAGGGACACACCAAAGGTGAGTTATATATTACGTGCCTCTCTCCACACACGTAGCATCTTTTCTTTTTTTTTAAGATTTTATTTATTTATTTGGCAGAGAGAAAGCACAAGTAGGCAGAGTGGGCAGAAGCAGGCTTCCAGCTGAGCAGAGAGCCCAACATGGGGGTCGATCCCAGGACGCTGGGATCATGACTTGAGCTGAAGGCAGAGGTTTAACCAACTGAGTCACCCAGGCGCCCCAACACCCAGCATCTTCATTAAAGGATTACCTTTTACTTCAAAATCCAAATGCTCTTATGCATCCATTTACAGTTGTATAATTGAGACTTAAGGAGTTGTAGGGGCGCCTGGGTGGCTCAGTTGGTTAAGTGTCTGCCTTCGGCTCGGGTCATGATCCCAAGGTCCCAGGATTGAGCCCTGCATAGAGCCCTGCATCAAGCGCCTCATCGGGCTCCCTGCTCAGCGGGGAGTCTGCTTCTCCTTCTCCCACTCCCTCTCTCCCTGCTTGTGCTCTCTCTCTGTCAAATAAATAAATAAGATCTTTAAAAAAAATAAATAAAGAAGGAGAGGTAAATTTAAAAAACGTGTGTGTTTATGTGTGCCTGGGGGGAGTGTGATCATTCATGACTTCCCAACCCTTATGACTCTTACATTGTTTCTAGTGTCCCATAATCCTTTCATTTATTTAAACATATTTTATACATACACATATTTATATTTTCCATGAGCTCTGGCTCAAACCGTCAACCGGCACCCAGTAGTATGTGTTAAAAATATGAAGTGGGGAAAAAGAGAATTTCTTTTTCTTTAAAAGCAGCACGGTTGTCCACCCTCAAAGGCAAACTTTTGGGCTGGAAAGAGGAAGCATATCATCTGGGTAAAACCTGGGGCAGCGTGATTGCACTGGATGTGGAGCTCGGTTTCCCCTGGGATTCTTGGCTTCTGGCTCCCAATTTCACAGGCGGACAAAGCACGGAGGAGGTGCTGCTTGAGGAGGCTGTCCAAAGAGGGGATTGTCTGTCCATCCAGGACTGCTAAATGTCAAGGGTCATTTCCCAGCCCAACACTTGATTGTGAGGCAGGCTCCTAGGGAAATCTTGCAAGGCCCAGGATTGTGACAAACACTCTCTAGGTGGGCAATAAAACCTGACAACCTTCCCCGACTGGCTGAACAATGGGAGGTTGTTTGTTGGCATTTGTATGCAAATTGTGGTGAGTAGCTAACAGGTTGCTTTGAAATGCTGAATTTGTTTATCCCAACGTGGGAAGCCCGCCCTTTTCTTTGTGCGAGGGAGACTGAAGGAGCTCTTTCTCAAGGCCCTCAGCATTGAATTAGGTCCAGCAGGGTCCCTGGCGTGGTCATTAACTTGGGTTGGGCTTCAGGACTGGAAGTGCGCTGCTGGTCCCTGGACTGACCCAGACGGAGGTGACCTGCTGGGAAGCTGCCGGCTCACCACATTCTGGAGTTTTCTCTAGGTCCCCTGGCTAGGGCTGAGCCACCCAAACAGCAAACAACTGAAAGGAAAAAAATACTCCTGTCTTCAGAATATCCATCACATAAATACCTCGTCTGGAAAAAAATACATCGGCCATTTCCTTTGGCTTCATCTTCATGCCTATTCTGGGAAAAAGCACCTCCCTCCCAGGCCTAAAGAGAGACTTGCCACTGAGTCTCTTACTGGGTTGTGACTTTGTGTGACCTTTTTAAGTCAGAAACATTTGTTCAAAATGCTCATCCTAACATTTTTATAGTCTTTATAAGCTGCTAAGGGTGTATGTATGGTTTTGGCGTCAAAGGGACCTGGGTTGAAGTTCAGACATACCTTATTACTAGTGATGTGACCTTGGGCCAATTAACCTCTCAGTTAATTCACTTACATATTGGGGATAATAATATTATCGGCATTTTGGGTTGTTGGGAGGATTAAATGAGGTAATGCAAATAAAGATTTAGCGCAATTCTTTGCAAAGTTGTAAATGGTAGCCATTACTACGAGGTACTGTTCCTTCAAAAGCCCTTGAACTGTCTAGACATCGCACAGGTGGCCAGGGGGTCACCACTCCTACTTTGCAGACCGGATGAATTCAAAGATTTAGCGATGTTTAATCTTTTTTATTTGTGAGTGTCTTTAATTTGCCCAGTTTAACCTTTCCATGCTTATATTTTGCTCAGGACTGCGGGAAAGTATTTAATCTTGATGTGAAAATATTGAAACAACAACATCCCTTGCAGGAAAACGTTACTTATTAGGAAGAATTCTAGCGTTGAACCACAGCACAGAACAGTTTGTGCTAACACTGTCCAAAATCAGGGAGGGCATGTTATCTGCTCCCTGTTACAACAAATACCTGTTTTTGCACATCCTGTTAATGAATACACACCTGTCGAGTGTGTTAGTTTGCTCTGCCGACGTAGCTGACACAGGGCCAAGCCCCAGGTCACCGCGTTGAGTCCAGGAGGTAGGAGTACTTGGCACCACCCACTGTCTCGCCACTCGGGGGTCCGGCTGAAGGGCTGGCCAAGGTCACCCTCACAGGTAGGCAAGAGGCGAATTAAAATTTTGTTCTAGACCGCACTCATCAAGATGGTTCTCATGATAATTTGTGCTTCCAGGCAATTGGTGAGCCTAAAAAAACAATTCAGCTTTGATCATAGGACCAATTGTGAATCCACCAACTTCTCATTATGGTTCCCTCCTAAGAATGCTGTGACTTGCATGGTTCTACATCTTTTCGTATTCCTGTAAATTCGCCTCGTGTGGGTGGGACCCGAGCTAGTGACAGATTAGTGGGACTTCTCCAAGCCCGGGGATTTATCTATGTGTCCCACATCTGCACACAGCATCTCTAAGCAGCTACCTGACACTCCCTGGGGACACTTGCTGAGTGCGACACAGCGGTGGGATGTGGCACATTTCCCAGCTGACCACCTCTTAAACCTTCCTGCTCATGTTGGGTCTTTCCCTTTACTCTGTTTCTTCTGGCCCCCTCCGTTGAGGGTATTAATGCTGAGGAAAGCGGCATACCCCCACTGCTCCCCGTAGACTTGAGGTTTCTTACCTGTCTCTGACTCTCCACAGCTCAGGCCACCTCTCTGGGTTCTGCCTCAAGCTGATTCTGACCCCTTTTGCTCTGGCTTCATGTCGTTTCTCTCTTGATCATGTATTTGGCTTTTGCTTTTCTGCCCAGCCAGTTTGTTTTCCAATAACTTGATTGGACACTTGCTCTTGATGTAGGCTTTAATTGGGAAGCTCTCTGTGTCAACTTTGTGCCTGGGTAATCCCGCCTGCCTGGGCCTGGAGCACTGATTATGTAGACACAGCGTTGACTACATACTCAAGAATCGCATTGTAAGTCACCTTACCAAGTTCCCAAGACACGCATTACCCTACCTTTCCTGGTGGGCCTTCCTTACCCAATGATAACATAGGGTTGGAACCTATGGACTTAGGGGGGATGAGGCCAACTGTAGTGCTCAGGGGCAGGATGGTGGTTGAGATAAGAGGCCACTACCCTTGGGATTGAGAACATCCTGGCAATTTCTCTGGGGCCCTTGAGGCTCTGGGGCTCTGAGCTCATCATCACCCTGAAAGTCACTGTCCATCCCTCCAAGGCCCTCGCCTGATAGTTTTCACAGAAATCTGAAATAATTTCCCTAATTCTTGCATCAGGCAGGACAATTGATGACCATCCACTCTTTGGTTTTCTGATGAAGCTGAGATGGGTGACATTTCCAGTCTACTCCAGTCTATTGATTTGACTGGAAAGATGAAGGAGGGCATCCTCTCTAAGAAGTCAAGGTGGGGTTCTTGGGGGCTGTGAGGTGGGGCTGGGCACACTCACCTTACCACCTGCTGCCTGCAACCAGGGAGGGAGCTGGTCAGAATCTCCTCCAAGAGCACACGCTCCAACTTGTCACAATGCTACTCCGAATTGACAGGCCCAGGAAAGGCCAACTGGGTCATGGTTGGAAGAGACGTCATGGGTATTGTGGCCAAACTGATGGCCCATGGCGGGCAGCTGGTCAGGCTGGTATCCGTGGCCTAACCAGCCCGAGGGCTCAGCACAGGCCATCTGAGGGGGTGAGCGCACCTCTCTGGCCACAACTAGTGGGCAGTGCACCGCCAGAAGGCTCACTGGGCAGCTATTGCAGGAGCCCTGACTGCCTGCACCCCTCCGCCAGGCTGGGACCCAAGCAGCATTGGTTTCGGATTGGTTGAGGGCTGTGTTGCTGCTCTGGCCGTCCACGAGGAGAGGCTGCAGAGCCTTCCGGCATGTCCTGGCCAAGGCCTTGTGGAGCCTGTCGCACGGTGCCTGGCACAACGGAGCCGAGTCATGAAATCTGCCACAGCTACAGCTGTCACTCTGCTAACATCGTTCTTCTGGCTTCCATCCCCCGGCTGCACAACGATGATGAAATCAGCTTTTAGCGTTTGAAAAAGGAGTTTTTTGTTCAAAGATTCTGTAACGACTGGTGAGATTTAGTAAATCATGCCAACTTCCAGCTTCATCTTTTTCATTTTTATTTTATGTATTTATTTACTTTTTTAGACAGGGAGAGAGAGTGAGAATCCCTGAGCAGACTCTACGCTGAGTGCAGAGCCTGACACGGGGCTCGATCCCAGGACCCCGGGATCATGACCTGAGCGGAAGGCAGACGCTGAACCGACTGAGCCACCCAGGCGCCCCTCCATCTTTTTCATTTTTAAAGTGACAGTCACAAGAACACTGTTTTCCTTCTACCTCAACTATCTGCTATGGGAATTCTATAGTGCGAGCAAGGCCCTTTGACATCCTTGGGAAAAGCACTAGAAAATAGGAATTACTATCAAAACGTTATTTTGGAATAAGGATAAATTTTTTTCTCATGTGTTTCCATATTTTTATTTCTTTTATATTTTTAGTTCTTTGACTTTTTAAATGTAGTTTTTTGACTCATGTCTCCTTTCTCTAGTATTTATAATTAAACCATAAAGTTTGCTCTCAGAAGACAGACAATGGTGTATCCAGCAGTTACGCGCTTACAACCATCTATATAAAGCTTACCCCCCCCCCCCAAACCAAAGAAATCCCAAAACCTTGGACAAGAGTCTGCTTAAAAATAACCTTAGTCTTGGGGGTACCTGGGTGGCTCACTAGGTTGAGCATCTGACTTCTGCTGGGGTTGTGATCTCCGCGTCCTGGGATGGAACCCTGCCTCTGGCTCCTGGCTCAGAGGGGAGTCTGCTTGTCTCTCTGCCTCTCCCCCCACTCATACTCTCTCTCTCTCTCTCTCAAAAAAAAACAAAAACAAAAAACCTTAATCTTGGGGGCACCTGAGTGGCTTAGTTGGTTAAGCATCTGACCCTTGATCTCAGCTTAGGTCTTAATCTTGGGGTCGAGAGTTCAAGGCCCCGCATAAAAATAAGTAAAAAAAAAAAAAACACCAAAACCTTAATCTTTGTACTTTTCCCCTACTTAAGACAAATATTATGTAACAATACAATTGTCTTTTCTTTGTGAAAATTTTCTACAACTAGCAGAAATGTTAAGATAAGTAGACTGTCTTGGTTAGAAATAGCAAGAAGGGGGGCGCCTTGGTGGCTCAGTTGGTTGAGTGTCTGCCTTCGGCTCGGGTCATGATCCCAGCATCCTGGGATCAAGCCCCGCATCGGGCTCCCTGCTGGGCGGGGAGTCTGCTTCTCCCTATGACCCTCCCCGCCCCCATGCTCTCTCTCTCTCATTCTCTCTCAAATAAATAAATAAAATCTTAAAAACAAAAAAACCCCACAATATTTAAAAAAAAAAAAAAGAAATAGCAAGAAGGAGTGTTCATATTTCTTATTGAGCTACACCTATATGTTTGATATTTAAGTGGTACTTAACGATTTCAGATTTAGGGGTTCTTCTGCCTGCCTCATAGTTGGAAAAAAGTAGCCAAGTAGCTTGCCCAAGGCAATGTTGTGAACAGGGATTTCTGCCCAGGACCGTATTGCTGGGCCATCTTTTCTCCAACAGATAGTGAAAACTTGTGACAAAAATAAAACCAAGTTCACACAGTTTTACTTCTGAATGGAAACTTTATAGTGGCACTTTGTCTCTACCTTTCAGGAAGGCAAAGCCAGGCTAAACGCAAACCACCTTATCTCTGCCAAGTCCTACCCTATCCCTCCCAGTGAAACCAGGAGAGAATTCTCTGCCTTGCTTGTTTCTGGGGCTTGGGGGATGAGAAGAAATTTGTTCTCTTCTTTACAGATTTAATTCCTTGAGGGAAGATTTATTTTTTTAAATTTATTTTTACATTTATTTTTTAAATAATCTCTGTGCCCAATGTGGGGCTTGAACTCACAACCCCGAGATCAAGAGTTGCATGCTCCACCAACTGAGCCACCCAGGAGACCCAAGATTGCACATTTTATATGTTGTTCTGGCAGCAATGGGGAAAGGATTTGTATTCTCCTCTCCAATGACCCCCTTATTCTGGGGATTAAGAAAGGGCACTGTCAAATTTCCTTTTTCTCATTTTTGGGAAGGATGTAGAAAGAGAGTAAATATGCAATCTCTTCCTCTCTCTTATTTCTACTTGCTTCTTACCTTCCTAACCAAAAGAAGCAGAAATCAATTGATTTTGGTGACTTTTTAAAGAATTGTTTAAATGAAAATAATTTAATTCCAGTGTAGTTAACATACAGTGTTGTATTAGTTCCAGGTGTACAATATAGTGATTCAACACTTCCATACATCACCCAGGTCTCATCATGACAAGTGTCCTCCTTAATTAATCCCCATCACCTATTTTACCCATCCCCCCACTCACCTCCCCTCTGGGAACCATCAGTTTGTTCTCTATAGTTAAGAGTCTGTTTCTTGGTTTGTCTCTCTCTCTTTTTCTTCTTTGCTCATTTGTTTTGTCTCTTAAAATTCCACATATGAGTGAGATCATATCGTATTTGTCTTTCTCTGACTGACTTATTTCGCTTAACATTATACTCTCTATCTAGCTCCATCCATGTTGTTGCAAATGGCAAGATTTCATTCTTTTTTATGGCTAAATAAAATACACACATATATATATTTCTCACATCTTCTTTATCCATTCATCAGTTAGTGGACACGGGCTGTTTCTAATAGTTGGGCTATTATAAATAATTCTGCTATAAACATAGGGGTGCATGTATTCCTTTTAATTAGTGTTTTTGTATTTTTTGGGTAAATACCCAGTAGTGCGATTCCTGGATCATTGAGTAGTTCTATTTTTTTTTTTTTTTTTTTTTACTAGATGATCGGTTTATTATAAAAGGATATGACTCAGGAACACCCAGATGGAAGAGATGCAGAGGGCAAAGTATGTGGGAAGAGATGTGGGGGTTCCATGCCCTCTCCATTCTCCCCAGATCTCCATGTGTTCACCAACCTGGAAGCCGAGTAGTTCTATTTTTAACTTTTTGAGTATCTGGTAAACTTTTTTAAAATTTATTTTTATTTTTTTAAAGATTTTATTTTATTTATTTGACAGAGAGAGACACAGCAAGAGAGGGAACACAAGCAGTGGGGAGTGAGAGAGGGAGAAGCAGGCTTCCCACCAAGCAGGGAGCCCGATGTGGGGCTCGATCCCAGGACCCTGGGATCATTACCTGAGCCGAAGGCAGACGCTTAATGACTGAGCCACCCAGGCGCCCCTCTGGTAAACTTTTGTGCTTTGTATTAATGAACCTTTCTGGAAGATCTATTTTATTTTATTTTATTTTATTTTAAGTTAATTTTATTTTATTGAGTTATTTTCCCCTTAGAAACATAGAAATATTTGTAGAAAAAAAAAGATGTGGGGCACCTGGGTGGCTCAGTCGTTAAGCGTCTGCCTTCGGCTCAGGTCGTGATCCTGGGGTCCTGGGATCGAGTCCCACATCGGGCTCCCTGCTTGGCAGGAAGCCTGCTTCTCCCTCTCCCACTCCCCCTGCTTGTGTTCCTGCTCTTGCTATCTCTCTCTCTCTGTCAAATAAATAAATAAAATCTTAAAAAAAAAAAAAGATGTGTTGAATTCCCTCTTTTAATAGTCTTGATTTTTAATTCTTAGGTAAGAACAAAGAGATCCTGGTGGAATTTCAGTGAATAGTACCAGGATATATGTTGGAAAGTCATTAAATGTCAAACTTTATGTAAATTATATTTCTAAAGCTTCAGTACTACTCAGAAACTGTAATTATGTTGGGACAGTGTCTTTTTCAGCAAGAGAGACTCGAACAACTTTCTTCATGGTTATGCTTTGACAACTCCATTCACTTTATTCATAACACTATCCTAAAAGAATTTCCTTTCAGAAAACAGTTAATGAACCCAGCATAATGGGAATTTTCTACACGATTGAATTCACGGAAGAGTAACATTCTATTTCCAGAATAATCAACCAGTCCAGAGACACTCAGCTTCTCACTGAATGATGAATATTTGATATTTCAGAACTAAAGTCAGCAATGTTATGGAAATTGCAGGCACTGATAAAAATGATTTAATTATAATTATATAATATAATTATATATTAGTATAATATACTAATATTAACATATTAGTAATATGTTACTAATATGTTACTAGTAACATATTAGTAGTTAATATATTATTAACATAGTAACATGTTAATAATATATAATATTAAAATATTATATATTAAATATTAAAAATATATAATAATAAAGCATGCTGGAATCAGGAAGTGAAGACATCGAGTTACATGGAATGTTCCACTTAAGTCTAGCTCACAAAAGGTCACTAGAATGACTAGCACGTGAAAGGTCAATGTTGAACTTTTCCAAGTTTTGTTTAAAAGAAATGTGTGAGAGGAAGGGAAGGGGGAGAAACACAGAGAGAGAATCTTGGTTCTATCAATGCATTAAAAGCTGTTCTGGACAGAGAACGAGAAGAAAGTTTTAGTAATTTTCAAGAAGTCTTCATGTGCGGTGCCTGGGTGGCTCAATCGGTTAAGCGTCCGCCTTTGTCTCAGGTCGTGGGTCCAGGTCCTGGGAGAGTCCTGCATCGGGCTCCCTGCTCAGCGGGGAGTCTGCTTCTCCCTCTCCCTCTGCCCCTCCCCCCTGCTCATGAGCTCACTCTCTCTCAAATAAATAAGTAAAATCTTTTAAAAAAAAGTCTTCATGTGCTATGCAGACTGATTCTTTTTTTTTTTTTTTTTTAGAGTTTATTTCTTTATTTGACAGAGAGAGACACAGCTAGAGAGGGAACACAAGCAGGGGGAGTGGGAGAGGGAGAAGCAGGCTTCCCACCGAGCAGGGAGCCCGATGCAGGGCTCCATCCCAGGACCCTGGGGTAATGACCTGAGCCAAAGGCAGATGCTTAACAACTGAGCCACCCAGGTGCCCCTGATTCTTCTTGATTTACTGTATTTTATGGTTACATACATGCTGAGAGAGAGAGAGGGAGGGAGGGAGAGATGAAAATAAACAAAAAGAATGAGGGGAAATAAAGAAAACATAAAGAAATATTAGAAGAATGGGTGCGGAAAAGGGAAACAAACAGGAACAGGTTCACATTTAATGAAACAAGCCCCAGGGTCACACGTGAGCCTCCAAGGGGCGGTTAAATCTGGTATCTAGAGTCTCGAGTGCTCAGACCAGGGTGTAAAGAAATGCAGGGTCTCCAGCAGCGGTTCTCTTCCCAGCATCCAAACTGATTCACAGCCCAGTTCGACCCTGGCCCCTCCTACACTGTCAGTTCCTCATCGTTGTTGTTTCTACTCCTTCCCTTTCTCTTGTCTCTGCTGGCAAAATGCTCAGAAAAGGTGATTTGAAGTGTGGTCCCTGGTTGGGGCTGGTCCACAAACTGTTCTCTACTGGTTTCTTGGAAGCAAGCATCAAGAAACTTTTATTAAGCAGTTCGATGGAATAATTTAATGTCTGTAGAATCTAATGAAAGACGGGGCTTCATTTTGTATATTTTTGTTTTTAATTTCATTTCAACTAGTAACTTATTTTTACTGTATTTTACAAAATATCCTCTGTGATCGCTTGGGAAAAAATGGTCTGATGTTACAGTTAGTTAGAAGCATTGCTCTGGAGAACCAGGACGTAGTGTTTGAAGGAAAGCGTATCTCACTCTTCCAAATGCAGATGGAGCTGATGATACGAAGTGGAGGAGAGCCTCACATTTCTCCCCCTGAAGAGCCTGGGTCAGAAGCAATAGCCTCTAGTTAGTGACATGCTTTAGAGCAAGGATTCTGCAACTTGTTTGTCTTAGGACGCTCTACAAACTTTTAAAAATTCAATTTCCAGGTGTTCATTGCTAGTATATAGAAATACAATTTTTTTTTTAAAGATTTTGTTTAGGGGCGCCTGGGTGGCTCAATCGGTTAAGCGTCCGCCTTTGTCTCAGGTCGTGGGTCCAGGTCCTGGGAGAGTCCTGAATCGGGCTCCCTGCTCAACGGGGAGCCTGCTTCTCCCTCTCCTTCTGCCCCTCCCCCCAGCTCATGCACGCGCGCGCTCTTTCTCTCTCTCTCTCTCTCTCTCTCTCTCTCTGAGAGAGAGTTCCCTATCGTCACAGTAACCCGTATTCGGCCTTTAGCGATTCATCAGCCACTTTAGCTGAATGCTCCTTTCCAGCATGTATGGTGCCTGGTGGTACTCACCTTTTCTCTCCCTGTAGGCTTTCTTTCCTCGGATTTCAGGTTAGTTAGTGGCCCTGAAATCTCAGCTTTCTGACAGGTTCAGGAAAAGCTGTGAATTTGCAGATTACCTGATATTTGTTGTTGTTGTAAGTGACATAGCAATGCTCTTTCCAGCTTTCTGTATCTTAAGCAGAAGCCAGAACTTTCCTAATTATTAAAGACCAAAAAAAAGGCTTTAGTTAATGTAGGTTAATCTATAGATATTTATCATATTAGAAACTTAAATGAGAAATTTAGAAAATATTTATTAACTTACTAAAAATGACAATAATATACCTATTATGTTACTATAAATAACCCATTTTAAATTTTATTTTTTATAAGTTTATTTAAAATAATTTAAAGTTTTAAATTAAAAAATTTATTTATTTATTTGACAGAGAGAGAGAGCAGAAGCAGGGGGAGCGGCAGGCTGAGGGAGAGGGAGAAGCAGACTCCCCGCTGAGCAGGGAGCCCGATGTGGGGCTCGATCCCAGGACGCTGGGATCATGACCTGAGCCGAAGGGAGATGCTGAACGACTGAGCCACCCAGGCGCTCCAGCCCATTTTACAAATTTTATTTTTTTATTTTTATTTTATTTTATTTTATTTTTCAAGGTTTTATTTATTTGACAGAGAGAGACACAGAGAGAGAGGGAACACAAGCAGGGGGAGTGGGAGAGGGAGAAGCAGGCTTCCCGCCGAGCAGGGAGCCCGATGTGGGGCTCGATCCCAGGACCCTGAGATCACGACCTGAGCTGAAGGCAGACGCTTAACGACCGAGCCACCCAGGCGCCCCATATATCTGCTTCTGCATTCAATCTGTTGCAGTATCATCCATCATGAAGTCTCTGAAATACATCCATGATAACGTTAGTGACAAAATGAGAGTAAAAAACCAAACAAACAGCATCTTATTAGGAGAATAGTTTTGACCTTGTAGAACCCCAAAAAAGTCTGGGAGACTTGTAGGGCCCCCAGCCCAGAGACACTTTGAGAACTTCCGGTTTATAGCATCTGCTCAGACAGTAATAGAGAGTGTATCCAAGCAGCCAACGAAGCTTGACTATCCTCCAATATATGTGTATTTGTACACAAATTATATCTCTGACTATCAGCAGTTTGTATATTGTATATAATAGTGAAACAATTTCTTACTGTTAAGCTAAAACAAAATGAAATAGAAAACATAGTATTTCCTTTCTGAGTCCTCTCCTGCCGTCCTGTGTACCCTTGACCCTAATTTGGAGGAGCCACAGGAGATCCTGAACCCTTGCTCTCTGGGGCCGTTCCTTTCCTGTAGGAAGCCACAGGAAAGCAGCCTGCCCTGGAGCAGAAGGAGACGAGGGGAGCGCATACCCATGAAAGAGAAGTCACACAAATCTTGGTCTCATCGACTATAAGATAACCTTGAAGCATCACTCCAAGGGGTGTTATTCTGTGATGGAATTCTGTATTTGAATAGGCAGAATTCAGAGCTTCCTGGGTGGCAGCACCAAATTCATTGCCCCTCAACCAGCGTCTTTCAAGAAGAGGGTATTAGCAGACGACTTTGCTTTGTTCCTTCCCGGCCCTGGAGCAGGGCACTGGGTACTAGATTCATGGGAAGACTAGACTGTTCCTTGGCTATTTCCCTATAATTCCAATCCTTTTCTAGCTGGCTGTAGGCATATAGTTTATTTTTACCCAGTTTTCAAGGGAGAGATCAGAGCCCTATAGCTTATGAGTATGAGGAGTGTATTATGTATTTTTTGCTGAGTAACAAGCAACCCCAAAGCTTGCAACTGAAAACCACGAACAGTTATTATGTCATAGTTTCTTTTTTTTTTTTTTAAAGATTTTATTTATTTGACAGAGAGAGACACAGCGAGAGAGGGAACACAAGCAGGATGAGTGGGAGAGGGAGAAGCAGGCTCCCCGCTGAGCAGGGAGCCCGATGCGGGACTTGATCCCAGGACCCTAGGATCATGACCTGAGCCGAAGGCAGATGCTTAACAACTGAGCCACCCAGGCGCTCCTATGTCATAGTTTCTATAGGTCAGGAATAATGATAATTGCCTGTGGTTCAGAGATGCTCACAGGTGTGCGGTCCAGGAGTTGGCCAGGGCTGTCATCAACTCAAGGCTCAACTTGGGGAGGATCTGCTTCCAAGGTGACTCGTGTGGCTGTTGGCTGAAGTCAGTTCCTTGCCATGTGGGCCTGTCCCTCAGGGAACACATGACAGGCAGCCGGCTTCCCTCAGAGCGAGCCAGCAAGAAAACAAGGGAGGATGCTCATAATAGAAGCCATAGCCTTTTTGTATTGAATCTCAGAAATCATATCCCACTGTATTGCCATACTCTATGTTAGAAGCAAGTCACTGGGTCCAGTCCACACTCAAGGGGAGGGGACTCTACAAGGGGACAGATTTCAGAAGGGAGGGGACCCCTGGGCTATCTTGGAGGCTACATACCACAGAGGGGGGAAGCCACTTTTTGGATTAATTTCCCATTCTTGGTTACTGACATGTTTTTCTTTATCTCTGTTGCTTGTTTACTAGCACAAAAGCTCTATAAGGGAAGAATTTAGCTGACTCGATCACCCTGTATACCTCCAGGACCTAAAATAGTACCTGGCAGGAGGGCATACATATTTGTAGAATAAATGCATATATCTCATTAAATGATGGCAAGAGAAGACTCATTATAGAGTTTCTCAGTCCTTCTTATATCTTGTTTTGCTTCTTAATTATTATTTAGAGAATGCAGGCCCAAAGAGAATGGTATTTTCAATCAGTCCTCACTGCAAACCTAAAAAAAATTTCTCATTGTAGATTCATAACCCTGGTGCCCTAATACCTCAGATAAGTGAGAAATCAAAAGTGTTTGCCCAATGGCCAATAAGCACATGAAAAGATGCTCAATGTCACTCTAGCCAATGGGGAAATGCAGGTCAAAACCATAATGAGATATTCACACCCATTTCGGATGACTATTCTTACCAACAACAATAAAAACCACAACAGCAGCAACAACAACAAGAAGGTGGAAAATAAATGTTGGTGAGGGTGTGGAGAAATTGGGGTCCTGGGGCGCCTGGGTGGCTCAGTCGTTAAGCGCCTGCCTTCGGCTCAGGTCATGATCCCAGGGTCCTGGGATCGAGCCCCGCATATAGCTCCCTGCTCCGCGGGAAGCCTGCTTCTCCCTCTCCCGCTCCCCCTGCTTGTGTTCTCTCTCTTGCTGTGTCTCTCTCTGTCAAATAAATAAAATCTTTAAAAAAAAAAAAAAGAAAAAAAAGAAATTGGGGTCCCAGTGCATTGCTGGTGGGGATGTAAAATGGTGTAGCCATTGTGGAAACCATTTTGGTGGTTCTTCCAAAAGTGAAACATAGAATTAGCATATGACCCAGCAATTCCACTGCTAGGTAGATACCCCAAAGAACTGAAAGCAGGGACTCAAACAGACACCTGTTACATTAGTGTGCATGGCGGCATCATTCACGACAGCCTACGGGTGGAAACAACCCAAGTGTCTGGCAGTGGATGAATGGATAAACAGAATGTCGCATATACATACAATAGATTATTCTATAAAAGGAATGAAATTCTGACACTTGCTATGACAAGGATGAACCTCGAAAACATTATGCTAAGTGAAATAAGCTAGACACCAATGGGCAAATATTGCACGATTCAGGAAGGCACATTGGGGAGGACAATCTGCTTTACTCCAGTCTACTGATTCAAACACTAATCTCACCCAGAAACACCCTCACAAACATACCCAGAATTATCATTTGACCAAATATCTAGACCAAATATCTAATGTGGGCCAGTCAAGTTGCCACATACAAGTAGCCATCACAAGGGCAAAATAAATTCCAGATTCTAACTGCCACTGGATGGGGCTCCCAAGAGGAACCTCATTCTGGTCAGGCCTGGTGCGGAGATGGTGAGAAGCCAGCGGAGAGACCCTGGCTGATCGGACAAATCAAAGACTGACAGAATGGGACACAAATGTGCCTCAGATTCGGTTCAGTTTCACACAGAATTAACGGTTCAAGAGGGAGGTTATAAGTGCCCAACACATTTAAATTTCTTTTTTAGAACTGGTTTACTGAACTAATCAGCCATCTGTAAGACTCCTGGTTGATGTCCTGTGAGGATCTGTGGTAACTCTTCTTCCGCCTTCTTGTCCGAGCTTCTAGTTTTAGCTGTTTTGATTTGTGTAGTTTCAGACATCCGTGATTTTATAGTTCCGACTTTTGGTCTTGTTCTCTTCCAGAAAAGCCACATTTATGTATCCAGTTTTAGAATTCTGGGAGCATGAAGACGACTCAAGAGATTGAGTTTGCCATTGTTTCTTCTGACTTACGGCCTTCAGTCTCTTGGAGACTTCCAACGGACTCTGTCAAACCTGTTCCTGAAAAACTGGAGTTTGGTAAAGGCCATATTGTACTTAATACTTCAAATTCGGGGATCCCACTAATTATTGTTTCCTCTCCTCTGCAAATTCTGGATATTCCTTAGGATGCACTCTGGGAGGCTGACCTACCGTGTCAGAAGATAGTCTCCATTTGTGGCCATGGATTACTTCTTCTTGCTCTGTGAATTGCTCCAGAAAGTTCCTTTGGGAGCAGGATATCATTTTGGGTGGCGATCTCTTTCTGGAATGCCTTCTCCTTTTTCATTATTTTTACCTTTAAACAGGTTTGGACAAAGCTTCACCACAGAGAAAGAAACCAGGATGTGTCTTCCTGTGTGTGTGGATGTTACAGTGGTCATACCTCTGTGGTAATCAGCCCCGGGGTACGAGGCAGTGTGAATGTGCCCCCCCCCCCCCGGGAGAGGGGCTTCAGATGGACTCCACAGCATTTGCTTCACATGAGACATACTAGACCCTCCCACCTGGATGCTTACTTCAGGCCAAAAGATAAAACAAACAAACAAACACCCCACAACCTCCAAACCAGGCCGTTAAATAATGTCCAATCTACTCCAGACTTTTGGTACCAAAGTCAGAAAAGAAAGAGATTTGGCGGGGCGCCTCGGTGGCTTAGCCGGTTAAGCGGCTGCCTTCAGCCCAGGTCGTGATCCCAGGGTCCTGGGATCAAGCCCCACATCGGGCTCCCTGCTCAGCAGGGGTCTGCTTCTCCCTCTCCCTCTGCCTCTGCCTCTCCCCTTGCTTGTTCTCACTCTCTCTCTGTCGAATAAATAAATAAAATCTTGGGAGATAGAAAGAGAGAAAAGTAGATAGATATTTGGATGTAGGATCCTCACAGGTAGCCAAAGGCCTTCTGGCAACTTTAAGGGTAAAACTCTTCAAGTAGAAATACTGCCTGAAAAAGAGAGAAGAAAAACTTGCAAATGAGAAAACGAATCAGACAGTTGACCGTGAGCTTGAAGGGAATGAAGCTATCTTTCTCCTTTTTACAAGCTTAGGGCTGAAAGGCAGTCATCCTGGGGATAAATCCATCACTAGGGCCGACAGAGTAGAGGTAGTTTGGGGAGTGAGGAGAGAGCACCAAGCCAGATGCCTGCACACAAATAATAAAATGTTTTCCGTTGCTGTCATCTAAATGGTGAATGAAAAAGGATCCAGGGATAAGACAAACCCCTGAAGTGGCTTGGGGAAATTAGTGCTGATGTTTCCCATTAAAGTAGTAGTAATAATGGTCACAACTGAACATTTACAGAATGCATTTCATGCCTGGGATTCCACCGGGCTTTAAAAGAAGAGGATCTGATTCACACCTCCTACCAAGAGAATGAATGAATTTTCATTTCTCAGGGGTGGCATGAGGGACTTCTAACAGGATCTTAGATTCATCAGACTGTAGAGCCAAGTAAAGCCAGAGGTAAGCTAGTCAATGTCTTTTTCTGATGGGCCCAGAGAGGTCGAGTGACTGGCCCAAGGTCACACAGCTACTTAGTAGAATTGCTAGGTCTTGAATTCAGTTATGTTTCCTTTGAATCCAAATGGTCACTTTCTAACTGTGTGCCTTTGGGAAAGTCACCCAACCTTTCTGAGCCTCAGTTTTATTATCTATAAAATGTGGATAATAATAGCACTGACATCAAAGGCCTGTTGTGAGGATTAAATGAGATAAAATATGCTTAGAACAATGCCTGGCACACAGTAAATATTAAAGGCATGCTAGCTATTATTAGCTATTGTTCTTTTTAAGGGGTAGCATTCATTTAAAAAAATGCTGATGTGACCTCTTCCCATTTGCCACCGTTTTAGGGTGGAGGAAGTTTGCATCTCCTTTTGAAGGAGCTCTGAAGAATTCCAGATGACTGAATCAATGAGTGAATGGAAGGATGAATCAATGAGTGAATGGAAGAATGTCTTCTTTAAACCACTGCCCAAGGGCAGGTAAGCTGAGCTGACCACTGACCAAGCTAGATGGAGACTCACAGTAGGGGAGTCCAGCCTGAGGAGCTGCAGCATGGCCTCATGAGTCAGGCAAGCCTAGGTCTACTCCTTAACCTCTTTGGGACTCATATCTGCTCCATCCGAGGGCTACATAAGGAAAAAATACGCTTAGCACTTGGTACGATTTTTTGCTCTTTAGTAAGTGCTTATTACTATTGACTATTGAGGCCGAGTTAATATGTTTTTTCAACATAACTTAGATTTCCAGTTATTACAAATAGACACGATTAGCCAACATTCTTCTCTAGCCTCTTGTGAGGAAATCCCCAACTTCCAATTTATTTTATTCCCCCCCCCAACAGATTGAAGCAGTGACTGATAGGAATTTTAGTGAGTAAATAATTTGGGGTCCCTTTGGCACAAGAACTTTCTGAGAATGGCTTTGAATCTTGTTCTGTATGAATCCACAGTGGCAGCGATGTGCCGTCATGATTAAAGCCAAGAAGCATGGGGCATTCCATTAAAGGAAACAAGCATTAACTTTCCTTCCCAGCCTGGTTACTCGGGACATTAATCAGCCCATAAAAATGGGATTAAGTCAACTCTCAATTTAGTTTTGTAGTTAACCTCTAAAATGTAACTACTCTTTTGTTTTTTAATATCGGGTGCTCACATTTTTAGATGTAATGAAAGAGCAGGGATATTTTCCCACAAATTTTCATGGGGATTCGTGACTACAGATGGAACCCTCCCTGAAGACATAATGAACAATTATTCAATCTGGGGAATGGCTTTGGAGGAGCCATTCCAGCTGGGGGTATATAAAGTGAGTTCCCTAAAAGCTGTATAAATGAGAGACCAGAGCAACCCTCAAACACAGTCATTTATTTTCTCCTTTATGGCCTAATGAATATGGCAAAATATCATGAGCCTATCAGCTTGAAACTCTGATCTTGCTCTGAGTCCCCCAAGGCAAACAGATGGGTTTTTAAATCCTTTCTTAAAGTCTTACTGGATTGCAAAGCCTTTGCTGACATGTGGGGTCTGAAATTTTCCTGAGTTCTAAAACATCCTCCTCAACTTTTAACGGAGATGCCCTGATGCTGTCCTAAAAGTTTGCTTCTCATTTTCCCTTCCCTAGGATCACTAGGCTGGAAGCTATCTTAGCGTTCACTCCAAGCCAGAGTGTCTACGGCTCTCAACTACAGAGGACAGATTAAGGCTAATGCGGGTTTTCCCAAGAAACTACTTTTATTCAATTTAAAAAACTAGTCTTTACTCTGAGATTTTGTTCTTTCTCCCTTTTTGGTGTAAATTGTCTTCCTTAAGTAGGTGATTTTTTTTTTTTTTTAAAGTATCTTTCTGAGATAAAATGTTTTTCAAAAAAGCTTTTTTTTTTTTTTTTTTTTTTTTAAGATTTTATTTATTTATTTGACAGAGAGAGAGAGAGCACAGCAGGGGGAGCAGCAGAGGGAGAAGCGTGGCTTGATTCCAGGACCCTGGGATCATGACCTGAGCTGAAGGCAGATGCTTAACTGACTGAGCCACCCAGGGTGGCCCCTCAAAAAAGCTTTCTTTTAAAAATTCTGCTATGGAATCCAAGAACCCCTCCATTTTGCAGTTAGGAACCCAAGGGCAAGGCCATTGCCCTTCCCCATGGCTGCTGAGTGAGTTGGTGGCTGAGCTGGGTCAGCACCAGGCTTCTGTCTTCCAGCCTGGTTGCTTTTCCTCCATCAGGCTGTCCCTTGGAAATGGACAAAGCAGGCCGTGCTAAGAGAAGGCCCGGGGGAACTGGATATAGTTCCTGGCAGCAAGAAGGGTCATCAGGGTACTCCATGGGGTCCCGCTTTGTAGCGTGATTCTAAAGGTGGTCATGCCAAGAGCAGAGAAAACCTCATGTGCAGATAAAGCCACGGCTGTGGTTAAATTCATTATGGCTGGCCTCCCCTGTTTACACCACCTGACAGGTGCCTGCAGGTAGCTGGGTGCGTGATCTGGTTCTGAAAGAATGATGCCTGTGTGCACACGTGCGTGCACCTCCACTGGGAGTGGGCAGTGGGGAGGGTGCTCTTGAGGTGCCGTGGGGTGTTCTGGCCACCTTTCACCAAGTCTTGTAAGGCTCGAGCTTGAACTGGACCGAGATTCTGCTGAGTGGTCCACAGCCCAGGGTAAAATGATCCCATCTCGGATGGAACAGGACAGTCTCTTGGGTCAAAGCAGGATTTCTAAGGGGGCCTTAGGCTCCTAAAGGATCTTTTGGGTTGCACTTAAATCCCTAGGGTGTAAGGAAAGGACCCCAGGTGCAAGAAATTGATATTGTTTTGCAAGCATGAGTCAAGAGCCTTGATGTGATGTCCCAGGGCTCAGGCTGCTGAATGCAATGAAGAGACACCGGTCCCCCCTCATTCCTTCCCATCCTAAAATCCTTATGAACCTGCGGAAAGCTCTCTACAGCCCGATGCCCGTCCAGGTGAGGTGTTGACAAAACATGCAAAACTTGGTAATCTTCAGCTGGCCTCATGTATTTCCCTCAAGATCCTACTGCTCTTATCATCCAGACTGCTAGACCAGTAATCTCTCACCAGTTTATTCTAGATAGAAGGCTATTTTTTGTTTTAAAGGAATGCTACTTAGAAGGATCATCAAAAGGTCATCAAGCTTCTTGTTTATTCACTGGTTTTGAAGATCAAGTTTCCTGTTAATAGATGTGGGACTCCAAGAGAGAGCAAGACTCTCGGTCCAGCCCTTACCAGAAGGATTGAAACTCACAAAATTGGTTGAAGGGAAAAGGCAGTTTCTCCTTTAAGGGGAAGGAGGCATGTGGGAGCCGAATTTAATCTCTTACGGTTCCCAAAGTATTTTTTTTTTAAATAAAGCTGAAACCTTTCGGAAACGGTTCAAGATCCAAATAATGTTCTTATCTGCAGTTTTCTTTGGAAACCGTACAGCAGTAGATATAGATGTCCAAACACGTATCCAGCCCTGTCTTAGGGAGCTATATATGGGGAGGCTCTTGTCAGCTAGTAACACACTGCTCCTCCAGCCCCCCTTTTCTTCTCCAAGTTGAAAACTTTTGTTGTTGTTGTTGTTCACCAGCTTGACCTTCAAAATGCCAACTCCAAGGATGCCAGTTCAAATTTGCTGTATTTTGAACAAAGCGCACCCAAATTCTCCTTGATCACTCTTTGTATTTTCACTGACGGCGGGGACTTCAGCGTGCAGGAGAACGTGGAAGATCATCAGGCGGCTCCAGGCCCGTAGTCTGGACTGGGCAGCCAAGATAGTGTTTCATGAAGCCCACTTATCTGAGCAGGGTGCATCTAATTGAAGCATTCAGCCTTCGGTATGGGCTCGTACTTAACAGCATCCAAATGGTTGTTCTTTCTAGTTTTATTAAAGGAGCTGGATCCTTCTCATAAGTTTTCCATTAATGGGATTATAAATTGATATAATTTTAAGTCCAAGAATGCAGAACTGGTATGTGGTAAACATAAACATGTGTTTGGTGTTAGATGTAAACTAGTGTAGCCAAAGTGGGCAAGTGCTGTAAACTTCAAACATAAAACAGATGTCAGGTAATTAGAGACATGTAAGTGATGACAACAGCCGTGAGCTGCAGCAATGAAATGAATTGTTAGTTTAGGCAGGAATCACTGTGGCCCTGGAGGATTTATCACGTTTCTAGCTGCTGTATGAACTTGATGTTACCCTTCTCTAGGAGAATACAAGAATTGCTTTTTTTTATTCAAAGGCAGGAAGTGCAACTTGGAAGCATGCGAACCTCGGTCCTCGTTTTCTGAGTCTGAAAAAAATTGATCGGCATTGCCTATCGCAAAATGGATTAACTAGTTGGTTAGCAATTTAAAAATGGTATTTCAACTCATTCTCTAATGTTAGGAGCAAACTCTTAGACCACTTCGGGAGAGGTCTGGTGGGATCGTCGGTGAAGTCCGTGTGGTGGGCCTCCTCTCAGCACTGTGCGAGGGTCGGCTTACTCTTGTGCAGGTGATGGTGGCAGTGGCGTATTTTAGGGAGTACTTTTAGCTTTGGAGCATGTTTCGCAGTTGGGTAAAACCAAAGTGAAAGACACCCTTGCTATAATTTTCTGATGTCCAGAAAGTAAAATTTTAAGCAAAAAAATCTTGGATCTGGGGGGGAAAGGGCTATGGGATTATGCTCCTATGGTACCAAACTGAGAAGGATTTGATTTAGCTTTTATGGAGTGGGAAATCACTATAAGCCAAAGGATCATTTAAACATTTTTTTAAAATTTAAATTCAATTTAATTAACATACACTTTATTAGTTTCAGAGGTAGAATTTAGTGATTCATCAGTTGAATATAACACCCAGTACTCATTACTTCAAGTGCCCTCCTTAACGCCCATCACCCAGCTACCCCATCTCCCCACCCACCTCCCTTCCAGCAACCCTCAGTTTGTTTCCTGTAGTTAAGGGTCACTTATGGTTTGCCTCCCTCTCTGTTTTTGTCTTATTTTATTTTTCCTTCCCTTCCCCTGTGTTCATCTGTTTTGTTTCTTAAATTTCACATATGAGTGAAATCATTGGTATTTGTTTTTCTCTACTGCCTTATTTCACTTAGCAGAATGCCCTCTAGTTCCATCCATGTTGTTGCAAATGGCAAGATTTTATTCTTTTTGATGGCTGAGTAGTATACCATCGTATATACCACATCTTGTTTATCCATCCATCTGTCGATGGACATCTGAGCTCTTGTGGACATTGCTGCTATAGACATTGGGGTGCAGGTGCCTGGGTGGCTCAGTCATTAAGCGTCTGCCTTCGGCTCAGGTCATGACCCCTGGGTCCTGGGATCGAGCCCCACATCAGGCTCCCTGCTCAGCGGGAAGCCTGCTTTCTCTCTCCCACTCCCCCTGCTTGTGTTTCCTCTCTCGCTATCTCTCTCTGTCAGGTAAATAAATAAAATCTTAAAAAAAAAAATAAAGTCTGTCTTTAAACAAAAAACAAAAAACATTGGGGTGCATGTGCCCCTTTGAATCACTATATTTCCTTTGGATAAATACCTAGTAGTGCAATTGCTGGGTCATAGGGTAGCTCTATTTTTAACTTTTTGAGGAACCTCCATACTGTTTTCCAGAGTGGCTGCACCAGCTTGCATTCCCACCGACAGAATAGACTGCTATTAGACCACCGAAGAATAGACTGCTGTGTGTAAGAGGGTTCCCCCTTTCCCAAATCCTAACCAACATCTGTTGTTTCCTGAGTTGTTAATTTTAGCCATTCAAAGGATCATTTTTTTAATTAAAGATTTTATTTATTTGTCAGAGAGAGAGAGAGTGCACAAGCAGGGGGAGCGGCAAGCAGAGGGAGAAGCAGGCTCCTCGCTGAGCAAGGAGCCCGATGTGGGACTTGATCCCAGGACCCTGGGCTCATGACCTGAAGCTGAAGGCAGACGCTTAACCAACTAAGCCACCCAGGCATCCCTCAAAGGATCATTTTAACAAGTTATTTCTGATTTAATCAAAATCCAACAACTCCGATGTCATCCGTGCATAACCAAGTTCATGTTCTAACAATCATACTTCAGCACAGCTGATAAGGAGCTTAATTCATTTTTGCATTAACTGGTATAAAAGTGTGTCCTCTGTCTAGCTAGATGTCCAGATCTTGAAAGCACTGGAGGCTGTTCAACAATGAATTTGAAGAAGAGCCTTCAAGTGCTCAGGGGGTTGCAAATGATGGATACCACTGACTTGTTACTGGCTGGACAGAGGCCCAAACCAAGCAAGTCATGGAGTTAACACTATCTTTTATTTCAGAGTACGGCCCCTTCTGGGGGTAATGAAAGCGCTGTTAATGAAGTAGTCCTCCTTTCCTTTATGATACCTGGATTTGGAGGCCAGGTAACTGGCACATCCAACCAGAGACCCTTCAGCCCTGTACCTGCAGGCAGAGCATGACTAAACCCCATTAAATTATGAACGTTCACTGCCCTGCCCCCTCACCCTCGGCAGCTTCCAACTTTGAAACAGTTAAGGTGTTCCTCTTGGGAACAACATTTCTTCCGTGTTTACAGAGGCTCATGTCTATCTTAGGTAAGGGAGAACTGGACTTGGAGGTAAATAGGCTGACGCTACTGATTTTTAGGAACGTGAAATGTCCTGGTCTTCTGCTTCCACCTTTATAAAATGGGGGTCATAATATTTGTCCTTCCTGCCTCCTGAGTTGTTGAGTGAGCTATGAGAATTCTTTGTTAGTATTAGCCTGTGTGTTCATGCTGTTGCCTCCATTTGGAATGCCCTTCTCCTGCTTTACCAGGCCGTCTCCCATAGAGCCTTCAAGACCCTGTTAAGATGTTCGCTTGTCTACCAAGCTTCTTGACTCCTCAGTGCAGAGTGGCACCCTCTCCTGTTCTACGTCTGTCAGCCAACCACACTGTATTGTCATTGTTTACATGTGTGTCTCTACCATTGGACTCTGAGCTCCTTGAGCAGCGGGACAGTGTCTTATTCACTTTGTGTCCCCATCTTCCAACATCATAGCTGGCTGTAGTGGACGCTCAAGAAAAGTTTGTTTAATTGATGCTTGGAGGACATTGGATGGATCCCATGCTTTGGGTGGAGGATTCTAGACCACCGAAGAATAGACTGCTGTGTGTAATAGCACACAGCCTTCTGTTTTGCCTTTTGTGACAGAAGATGGCCAAGGAACAAAGCGTCACCTGGTCACGGTCAGATCCAGGCTGCTCAGGGTCAAATCTTTCTCAAGGCTTTCTTGGAATTGAAGGAAGGAAAAGCCCCATGAGCCATTGTGTTCACGCTACGCACAGAGAAACACAGCTTTCACTCTATTGTGTTTAAGTTAGATAGCGTGTGTGAAAGGGCTTTGTAAAGTGCAAAGCATCAGGCAGACGCGAGGAGTTGTTCTATGTGCGCTTTCTCCCCAGTCTGATGGTGAGCTTTCAAAAGGCTAGAATCCTGTCTTCTTTGTCTTCCCTTCGATGATAATCCCAATGACTCCCTTCCACTGATAATCAATACTTAGGTATTGAATACATAGGTCCTTACTTTTACCTTTATAATTTCCCTTTATCTTTAGCCACCATAATCTATGAGGGCAACACCAACTATATATTGCTCTCCTCTCTCATCCCTGTCTGCAGTTCTCCCCACGGAAGTCAATGGATTATTAGAACTGCACTTGAGGAGTGTGGCCGTGCATGCAAGTTTGAGTATTTGTAGTTGAATATCATATGTTCCCCCCCCCATATCCGTCTAAAAAATGCTCATCACTTAATTAAAAAATAAGGATATTTATTTGAGAGTCTCTGTCAGTGGTTCCAGTTACCAAAAACATTGGAGATGATCTTGATTTTTTCTTTCTTGATTTCCTTGGATGAAAGGGAAAATGGTGGATAGTGTCTTCCATTGTTACTTGATATTTATTGATTGATTTGTTTTGAATTTAATTAAGGCACACTATCTATTGCACTAATTCTGCATATAAATGCAAGCTATTGGGGGTGTGTCCAGGAGGACAGATACAGTGTTGTTTTAAAGGAGTTTAAAATACGATTTGGGGATGACACGTGAAAATAAAACATACCTTGTAATAAAAATTTATGTATAATTTGTAGACATATAAATCTATCTATGTATATACACAGACACACAAATGTATAATGTGAAATGAATGCTCTGCAATTTAAGGAAAGGGAATCTCTTTGAGGAAAAGAATCCTTAGGTTCTAACGGCAACAGGGTTTTCTATGAGGTTTCTTACTTAAACATGTTCAATGTTTTGTATATATTTATATGTAGAAGATAAGAAAGAGGTGGGGACCCGGAAGGAGAGAAAGAAATGTTTTGACTTAATAATAGGCTGCTGAGTCAAATTTCCTGAGTTTAAATCCCATGTCTAGGTGGACCTTGGCACATTTTTAAAATCTGAATCTCAGCTTGCTTTGCTGCAAAATGTGAATAAGAAGTCTTCTTCATAATATTGTTGTAAACATTAAATAAGATAATAAATGTGAAGCATGGGACACAGAATATACAGACACTGAATTGTACCTGTTAATATCTGTGTTAATATCTGGTTATTTACCAGAGCACCTCGGGGTGGGGGCAGCATTTGGGGTTTTTACCTGCACTACTGCATCCAGTCCCTGATGGTCCCTGACGAGGTAGGTGCTCTGCTCTGTTCCCCACGTAACTAACATAGGTGACTGCCCTGCACGGCCGGCGCCCATGTGAGTCGGTGCTCAGTAAACTAGCCGTTTGCTCATTTATTGAATGGTGCACATGAAACGAGTTACATATGGAAAGGACTTAGACCCAGCACTTAGCACAAATGAGTGCTGCAGACGTGTTTGCTGTCCCTGCCCGTTCTCCCAGCCCCGCTGCCTTCAGCACAGGGGAAGCAGGGCAGAGAACTGGGGCATTTGGTGGAGGAAGGCTCTAGGTCTGGGGCGAGAGCTGCCATGACTGTCTGATGACGGTTTCCTGAGTCAGGGCGGCAGATGCCGGGAAGCAGCACCTCCCTTGTAATTAACCGTTTGGCTGCTGAGCTGACGGTGGCTTTGAAAGACACCCAGGTGACAGTGGGGTGCCTGTGATCCCAGACTGCAAACTTACACCGAGTCAAGAGCTAAATGGCCTCTCACATCTACTCATTTTCTCTTAAATTACATGTGATTAGGAATATAATTACCACTCCTTACTCTTCTCCCCCCCAAAACACTATTTTTCTTTGCCGTGCAGTGCTTTGATAGGGACAGGACACACGGAGGTTGTGCTCAGGGGGGTGGGGAAGGCCTAGGAGGAGGGGGGGGGGGGAGGCCGGGGGGGGGCAGGGGGGGGGGGGGGGGATGGAGCCCACCCTTTGTGGCCCTGGCGACCTTGCAAGTTCAAAAACAAAAATCCAGGGGCAAGAGTGGTAATTAGAATATGCAGGCAAAAGGCTTTGATTATTGAAATCGTACCTGCCCGGGGTTCCTGGGAGAGCCTGAAATGATATGTGTGCTTACATTAGAATTATAAAGCTCAGCTGTTGATCTTTTTATTTTTGGAATGTCTACCTCTACCCCTCTAATTACTTTACAGTCCAAATGATTAAAAAAAGGAGCAGAGAGCAAGAGATGAGCCCAAATTGCTGTGTTTAAAGGAAGCGGGGTTGTCTGTTTGCGTGGGGCTCTCCCTGTAATGAAAGCCACTGCTGGGAGCTGTGTAGACAAACTCCCCAAACGGGCTCCGCCCTCCGGAGCCATCCAGGCTTCCAAATGCGCGGGTTCGCTGTGCCGGGGCCGCGTCTGTCGGGAAAGGGGCGGCGGGAGGAAGCTCCGAGCTGTGTTTTGAATTAATGGGTTCAACTTCAGTCTGGGTACAAGTGGGAGGCTATTTTAGAAAAACCTTCCCAGGCCGGCGGGCACTGATGTGGCAAACCCGGCCTCGGAGCAGACAGACTCGAAATAGCCTTGCCTCAGCGTCTCGAAGGCACACGCCGGGGCCTCCCCTTCAAAGAGCGCGGCCCCGCACGACCCCTTTGTCCTCCGAGGCTCCGCCCTTCGGGACGCCGCGCCTCGCCCCCTAGCCCAGCTGGACCGTGGCGCCCGGTCCGCAGTAGTGGGAAGGGGGTGCCCGCCGGCAGCGAGATCCCTCTGAAACGGAACAAACGGAGCAGTGCCCGAGCCGCTGCGGCCACCGTCACGGCCAAGTGCGTGTCTCCCCAGGTGCGAGGCGGCCAGCGCCTGGTCCGCGCCGCGCATTCTCGCGCCAGGTGCACACGACTCGGTGCACGTGGCCCCAGACGCCACGGGAGGCGGCCTCCCTTCGCTGCAGACCACGCCTCTCGTCCGCAGCCACGTGGGGTCAACGTTCTTTTCCGCCCAGGAGCCTCTCTGGGGGTTGGGGGTTGGGGGTTGGGGGTTGGCAGGGGGCGGGGTCCTGCCGACTAGCCGACTTTGGACGGGCTCGCTGAAGAATTTGTTATTAAAGATAGCTTAGCCCGCACCGGTTTCCTCCCGTCTCTTAGCGACTCGAGGAGAAGTTAGACCAAAGGCATTTCGCTTTTGCATTGATTTCTTAATTAAAAAATATCTTTCTTTTCTTTTGGCCCAGGCCAAATGACCTTTGAATTTCTTGTCAAACTACGGGGGGATTTTTCACAGTGTTGAAGTCGCTCTTCTCACATAACCTGAAAGAGGCCCCCCCCACCCCCCTTGATGAGTAAAAAAAGAGCCGAGTTCTTTGTTTGCAAAAATCTTCAGTGTTTCTAACTTGTTCCGGAGAAGGAATAGCAGATGAAGTCAATACAATGTGGCCACTAAATTAATTCTCCAAGTTGATGAACTTGGCCACATTTCTACCATTATAGGTTTTCCTTTGATGTTTGAAGAATTAACTTTTTCTCCCACGTAAAGCATCTCCACATGTTGGTTGGTTTGTTTAGGGGAATATTTTGACCTAGCAGATTTACAATCTAAATGACTGATATGCTCTCTGCATAAAGTACAATGGATTCTCTATAGAACCTTAATCCATATTCTCAACTTTGATGAGACAATACATAAATCCTTCCATTTTTTTCCCCTAGAAAGTAATGCTTTTGGTAGAGATATGGTATCATGCTTTGCAAAGGGCAGTCTTATTTAATATCTTAGCCTCCTATTTTCCTCTTTAATCTTCTTGAAAAGAGTTTGTGCGTTTAATTCCAATTTATGGATGGGCAAGAGTAGGGCGAGAGTGTTTGGGTGCTCAGCTTAGTTTTGCTTATGGCAATGGAAATGAGGTTTGAGACTACACGTTGATGGTGTCTAGTTTGGGTATTTCCACTGACCTGTGTTGCCAACCCTGACAGGGCCCTGGTTGTGCCCTGGTTATACCTGACGTCAGTAGAACTCTTCTATTGTAGGTGTTTTCATCAGATTAACAATCTGTCAACAACAGATATAATGGCAGGCTGCAGATTCTAGCCAAGAAAGAATTTTGCAGCACTGTAGGTTAAGTCATTAAATAGGGAGCATAAAAGATTAAAGTTAAGCTTTTAAGATTCGTAGCGTGATGTCCTGTGACTAGGCAGAAATTTAGCGAATTTTTGTAGACTACTAGATAGTAGACAATTTGAAGTTGAATTTAATTTACATGTTTAATGTTAAGACTGAGTGTAACTCTTTCTCTCCTTCTCCCTATCCTTCCCCCAAGCCAAATTAATAACAGTGCTTTTATTTATCTTTTTGCCCATTCTGTAACTTACTTTATTTTTTAAAATTCTATTTTATTGTGTTATGTTAGTCACCATACATTACATCATTGGTTTTTGATGTAGAGCTCCATGATTCATTGTTTGCGTATAACACCCAGTGCTCCATGCAGAACGTGCCCTCCTTAATACCCATCACCGGGCTAACCCATCCCCCAACCCCCCTCCCCTCTAGAACCCTCAGTTTGTTTCTCAGAGTCCATAGTCTCTCATGGTTCATCTCCCCCTCAAATCCCCCCCCCTTCATTTTTTCCCTTCCTACTATCTTCTTTTTTTTTTTTTAAACATATAATGTATTATTTGTTTCAGAGGTACAGGTCTGTGATTCATCAGTCTTACACAATTCACAGCGCTCACCATAGCACATACCCTCCCCAATGTCCATCACCCAGCCACTCCATCCCTCCCACCCCCCACCACTCTAGCAACCCTCAGTTCTTTTTTTTTTTTTTTTAAAAAATTTTTTTTTTTTTTTGCGAGAGAGAGAATGAGAGACAGAGAGCATGAGAGGGAGGAGGGTCAGAGGGAGAAGAAGACTCCCTGCCGAGCAGGGAGCCCGATGCGGGACTCGATCCGGGGACTCCAGGATCATGACCTGAGCCGAAGGCAGTCGCTTAACCGAGCCACCCAGGCGCCCAGCAACCCTCAGTTCTTAATGGTTTGTTTCCCTCTCTGGTTTCATCTTCTTTCACTTTTTCCTCCCTTCCCCTATCTTGTCCTCTGTCTTGTTTCTCAAATTCCTCATATCAGTGAGATCATATGATACTTATCTTTCTCTGATTGACTTATTTCGCTTAGCATAATACCCTCTACTTCCATCCACGTCGTAGCAAATGGCAATATTTCATTTTTTGTTGGCTGCATAATATTCCATTGTATATATGAACCACATCTTCTTTAGCCATTCATCTGTAAATGGACATCTAGGCTCTTTCCATAGTTTGGCTGTTGTGGACATTGCTGCTATAAACATTGGGATACACGTACCCCTTCGGATCACTGCATTTGTATCTTTGGGGTAAATACCCAGTAGTGCAATTGCTGGGTCGTAGGGTAGCTCTATTTTCAACTTTTTGAGGAACCTCCATACCAATAACAGTGCTTTTAAATGATGGTAAGAAGAAAACAGATTTCAGACATTAAGTTGGGAGCTTTGGACTGCGGACATTTGAGAGCCCTACGAAATGGACCAAAAGATGCTTCTTTCATCTGATGTTCTTAAGGAATGGCCCCACGTAGAGAAGCATGTTCCTTCTGTTTTATGGTAGATTTTGAATTTAGAAAAAAAAAAATCTTGGTAGGTGAACTATCCCCCATTTTCTGGGGACAGCTTTTATCCTCATTTGCCTATTTGAGAGGGACAACGCTGACCCCTTTCCGAGTCCCCTCCTACTCACCCCTCCACACGTACAGATCCACTTAAATATGGCCGCCACAGGCCTTCTCTCAGGAATTTGGCGTCTTTTCTTCTCAAGAGAACAGAATATATTGTGGTAAAAATGGGCTCAGGTAAATCTATCATTAAAAGAGTTCAGAAGAACCGTCTGTGGACCATAACTGTTTGCAGGAATTTGGCAGTCAAGTAAAGAAGATGCCGGTGAAGACAGTTAAGCGTGGTGTGCAGGCTCTGCAGTCAAAAGCCGGCATCAGTGGACAATTGTGACAGGGGCTAATTGTGTAGGAAATGATTTTTCTTGTGCCACATATTGTAGTTTTAGGACAATTTCAGTTTTGTTTTTTTTTTTCTCCCCTCCCCAGGGCAGCGCATTAATATTGAGATATTTGGAAACCTTCACTACAGAGCATGGTTTCAGAAATAATGAAACAATAAACAAGAATCTGGTATTAATATTCTGTGGGTTTTAAATTTTATGCTATTAAAAGATGTAAGGATTAGTAATTTCATGTATCCTACAAAGTAGAACATGCCTTAGGACACACGGGTAAATGATTCATTGGAGCTCAAACATCTGACATCAAACACAGATTGAGTCCCTGGTGCTTATTGGCTCGGTCATGATAATACCTCCTCATTAATTCAAACCCCAGAAAGCCAGGTTTGGGGATGAATCAGGTTGAAAAGACGCCGGGCTGAAGCTTACGTTTGCATATTTGACAGACTTGATGAGAAAAGTAAGAATTGCCCGTAGTTGAGGCAAGGGTGATGAAAGGGAACACACAGGTCTTGAGAAGCACCAAATACAGACAGACCATTGAGAGGATAAATATAATTTATGTAACCTCGATGTCAGAACAGATTTCCTACAGGCCTCCACAGAGCAACATTTCATTAACCTACAGTATGCTCTAGAAAGAGCTACCTTTTCTTGTAAAATACCTTCTTTCCAGAGTGTCTGAATTAACAAAGAATTTGTTAATTCATCTTTTGTAAAGGTCACGATTGGAAGAAAACTCTGCAAAGACATATTTTAATCAAGGCAAGCAAGGGAAATTGCTCCATTTTCTTGGTTCCGAAGAGGAGGTCATCTTGCCATTGGCAGACCAACCACTTCCGCTGGAGATGCCCAGGCAACAGTTCTCAGACTTGTCATTAGTAGAATTTGCAAGCCGTTCTCTCTGAGAGCCAAGTGCCTCTCTGATTGAGGAGGAGGAAGATGAATGTAGCTGGGATATTCTGGATCTTGTCAGCAAGAACATTCTCTCATCTAACCAGAGGGAGGAGGGGAAGAGAGCCCGGGACGTAGCACCTGGTGGCCTGGCAGGCCTGGAGTTTGCCTGGCCTCCTCCCCAGGGGTAATTTGTCATTGTGTCTGTTCTTGCTCTCAAGAAATGTTAAGTGCCTTAGTGAAAAGCTGCAGTACAAACGCACACAGATCTGAGTGCTTTAAGTTTTGAGTCTGGGGACACACCAAAGCCACTGAGTGTCCCATGGAATAGAAGAGTAGTCCATGTAGCGCAGACAAGTCAGGAACCCGGTTTCTGGCAATGCTTTTGAAATTCAGAACAAATTTCTCTTGCTTCCCGTTGCATAAATGGGACTCCAATACCCTTCTCAATGAATAAGGATCAATTTTACTGCTTTGCTTTGCGATGGCAGTCTTTCACGGGGTAGAATCTTCTCATATCATATATCCTGGTGAATCTTTCCAGTGAATTAATTGTGCAAATTCCTGCTCTGCTAGAGAAATAAATACTTCTGCAAAACATTTACCTTGCCTAATAGTCTAATCTTATGCCAACATTGCAGTTAACACCCGCCAAACAGAAAACCCCTGATAATCCCGGATTAAGTAACATTAATATTATTTTTGGTAGACCAGCAGGATTGTCCAGAGGACCAGTGATCACAGGAATTTATGTGGGTGGGTAGACTCTGCAGACGATAACCTTAGAGTAACATTCTGTAGACACCACACGATCTAAGAGCAAAGTTTGAAGTGGAAAATATGAAAGCCTTGTCTTTGTAGAGCGCATCGTAGCTTATGAGATGCCTTCATATACAAACTCATATGCTTGCCCTCCCCGTCTGTGAAGATTCCTGCGGAGGTCCGATCAGCTCCCTCTCAGGGATGAGAACACTGAGGTTTGGAAATAGTGAGTAGCTCAGCTAGTAGGTAGGAGAACTGGGCTCAAAATCTAGGTATTTTAATTCTGACTTCGACATTATTTTTTTTATGTTTCCACTAACAGGAAATATGTTAGAATGAGTTGGCGTTGCATTATGAGTTTCGGGTTAAGACTCTCAAAATAAAACCAGTATCATAGAATGAGAGAAACATTGAGGCCTCCCACGGGACACGACTCCAGGGGCCCTTTGCCTTTAAAGACCTCCGGAATGGCATCTGCCTTCAGGAGGAACTTCTCTGATGTGCACACATTAAAAAAAAAAAAACAAACCAAAGAAAAGAAAAGGTAAAAGTCAAGGCCCAAGGCAAGGTCAAGTAGTAGGTACAGGGCAGAGCCAGGACTGAAGGAGAAGGTGTGGTTGCAAATATTGCCCCAGGCCTTCAGCTGGAGAGTCTGTGTGGGGTTGCCCTGTCAGCAAGGAGGGTCTAAAGTGTGCAAGGGTGTGGGGACTTCTAAGAATGTGGGTTTTGAGTCGAAATAGAAACTTTTCCTTACATTCTGACTCACAGGGGATTAGAAAGTAGTGGATGGATTAGAAGAAAATGCTTCAGTTAAGAATTTAATCCTGTTAGGCAACAGTAAGTCCCTTTTCTTCAAGGCTCGCTTGCCAAAAAGTCGAAAGAAAAAAAAAAGGGGTGCATCCACAGCTTGTGAGATAATTGTTTCTGAAGAGCTGCCTGCCTAAGGCCTCTTGAAGGCTAGTTTTTCTCCCAGTTCGCACGACTTTCTCTTTGGAAGAGAACAATGGATTTTCTGCTGGAGTGTGAGCCATTAGCATAGGGCTTCCCCCGCCTGGTGTCTGCGTCCCCAGGCGGAGCTGGCATAGACTGAGGGTGGGGGGAGCCCTCTGGGAGGGACTCTGGCTCCAGTCCTGTTGCCAGAGCTCAATTATGCAGGGGGGAGGAAGATGGAAAACGAAACCAAATGGTTAAACTGATTTTTGCTTTGCAGACTGGAAAGCTGATTCAAACTCTCCCAGTCCCCTTGCTTCACAGAACTCCCCTTACAGGGTGAGGACTTGGCTTAAGATCTGTTTTGTTCTATTGTTTCTATTGTTGTATTTAAAATGCCCCTTAGTGGAGGAGTTGGGGCCGGCAGACCAATTATTGCCAAATTATTGACATGAAGGAACCTGAGGAACACATAATTACTTGAGCGACTTTCGACACCAGAAACCCCCATAAATTTATATAAAAATTACCATTATGTGCCTAGAACCCTTGTGTTGCTGGGAGGAGCTCCTACAGTTGAAGAGTCTGAGGACAGATTTCAGTGACAAACCAATCCAGCTTATGGACCCAAGGAAATGCTGGAGACGAATGGTCAAAGCTCCTGTGGTCTCCTGAGTCCAGGGCCAAATCCTAGCAAGTCGCACCGAGTCTTTGACACAGTGCCTCTTTCCAAGTTGTTCAGAGTCTAGTTGCAGAGACGAGAGAAATGATCGTGCATTTATTTTATTTTATTTTATTTTATTTTATTTTATTTTATTTTAGAGAGAAAGCCTTTTTTTTTTTTTTTTAAGATTTTATTTATGTATTTGACAGAGAGAGCAAGAGAGCACAGCAGGGGGAACAGCAGAAGGAGAGGGAGAGGCAGACTCCTGCTGAGCAGGGAGCCCGATGCGGGGCTCGATCCCAGGACCCCGGGACCATGACCCGAGCCGAAGGCAGACGCTTAATCATCTGAGCCTCCCAGGCACCCCTGATTATGTGCTTATTGCCCATAAAGACCATATTTAATATCAGGTTATAAAGGCAGTTCAAAGTTAATAACTGAATGTACTATGCCAAAAGACATTTGTCCTTTTGTTGTGTTGTTCTATTATATTGGGTAAGAGATCGTCAGAGGTTTTCCCTTGGATCTACTACCATGGGAAAAATATATTATGATTATTGTTCAGTTGGTATGGTGGTTAATTTTATGTCAGTTGACTGGGCTCTGGTATGCCCCCACGGTGGGTAAAACATCATCTCTGGGTTTATGTGTGTGTGTAAGGGTGTTTACAGAAGAGATTAGTGTTTGAATGAATAGACAGAGCTAAGAAGATTGCCCTCACTCAGATGAGTGAGCCTCATCCAATCCTCTGAGGGCCTGAATAGAACAAAAAGGCCGAGAAGGGGTGAATTCGCTCTTTCTGCTAGAGCTGAGTCATCTACCTCCTCCTGCCCTCAGACAAAGGTGCTCTTTGGGTTTGGACTGAAACTACACCACTGGCTTGCAGATGGCCCTTCATGGGACTTCCCAGCCTCCATAAACTCATGAGTCAGTCCCTCATAATAATCTTTTTCTCTATATCTCTATATATCCTGTTGGTTCTGGTTCTCTGGAGAACCTTAATGTACTCAGTTCATAAGAGGTGTATGTGTATACTTGGGGACCAGGGGCGGGGGGGGCAGTGGCGCACATAATCCAGGATGGTGTCAGACATTTTGGGGCTACAAAAGGAAGGAACTAATATTTACAGAGTGAGTTTTACCT
This sequence comes from Neomonachus schauinslandi, assembly GCF_002201575.2. Lineage (NCBI taxonomy): Eukaryota > Metazoa > Chordata > Mammalia > Carnivora > Phocidae > Neomonachus > Neomonachus schauinslandi. Next base: position 111,543,746 of record NC_058407.1, on the reverse strand, counting down.
GCCAGACACTAAAAAGATACATAAAAACTATTTACAGGTTGGGGTAAAAATAGTATTTCCTTTTCACTGGCAGCCTCCATGCAATTCTGGATTTTTATCTGCTCAAATTAGTAGGAAGTCAGTGTTTCCTTCATCACTGATTCAGCAAATGTTTATGCATGCCTATGAGTCAGGCCTCCGGAGACTCTCAACCCAACATGCTCAAGAATCCCCAGGGAAACTCACTCAAACTGGATTACCAACCTGGTCATATTGGCCTCTTGCCAGGAGAGCAAATGCTTTCGCACGTCCCTCCAGGCTGGTGGACTTCACAGCCAAGAGTGTGGAGGTGGATGGGTTTAGAAGCTGGCCACCAACATGGTACCACTGCTGTTCTTGTTGCCTTGGGCACTGTGTGCCTGCATCTGGAAAGTCTCTACATCACCCAGATGCTGGGATCCATGGGGTCCTCTCACAAAGTGAGTAGAGCATGGCTTCTTCTGAGTAATCTGTGGTTAAACGAGGGAGGAAGTAGAAGGCCCAGAGACTTGGATGTCCAAAGTGTCCAGACACTTATCATAGTGATACTCTTGCTTTCAGCACTATGGGCGTCCTCATTCATTCATTCATTCACTTTCTTCTATTTACTAAGCATCCCTCCACTGTGCCAGAAACGGTTCCAGGCCCTGGGGACACAATGAACAAAACATTGGTCTCTGCCCGTTGGAAATGACATTCTAACAGAAGGAGGTAGGAAGCAAATAAGCAAATGCAGTAAATGGTCTCTCAGACTTATGGAGGAAAACAGTCAGGGAAGAGTAGACTGGCTACTCTTAGATTGGCTGAGACTAGCCAAGGGTGTATGGAGGGTGAAGCTGCTGTTAGAAATAGGTGGACAGTAAAGGTCTCACAGGTAAACTGACATTTGATCCAACGGATGTGAGGGAGTGCACCACTGCTCAGAGAAAAATCATTCCAGGCAGGAGGAGTCACAAGGGCAAAGGCAGCGGATGGGAGTGTGCCGGGGCCAGTGTTCAGACCTTGGTGAGCACAGAGGAGAAGGGTAGAAGATACCATTGGTGTGTGTATGTGGGAAGGGGGGTAGATCATCAAAGGCCTTGTAGGCCTTGTAACATCTAGGGTAGTTACCCAAGAGAGCCATTACCCCTGACAAAATGGATTTCTGCCAGTGAGCCCAGGTAGCAGCATGGTATCCAGGAATAGGACTGGACTGTCCCTTCTTTTCTTACTATTGACCTCCTTCAAGGGAACTAAGACAAGCTGTCATCCCAACTCTACAACTATTCTTTTCTCTTCCCTCTCTCCCTCCCTCATTTCCTTCCTTCCTTCCTTCCTTCCTTCCTTCCTTCCTTCCTTCCTTCTTTCCTTCTTCCCTTTCCCTCTTTCTGTCTCTATCATATCTATTATCTATCTATCTATCTATCTATCATCTATCATCTATGTAGTGATAGATGGATAATGTAATTTTTGATTATGTAATACATTCATAACCAACAGGTATAGAAAAGAAGAGTATTTTTTCCTATGATGAGCTCTTTGATATATTTACTAGTTCTATGACTTTTGCCTTTTAAATTTATTTCTGCGTTTATGTCTTTACTAATTGCTTTTGTCCACTTTTATCTGAGTTAGATGCTTTATTTATTTCAATTTTTCTTGTAAGTATTTAAGGCTATACATTTCCCCCTGAGCACTGCTTTAGATGAGCTTTTCATTAAAGCTCTTCATATTCACTCCTATGGCCTCTTTCCCACGCATAAGCCTGTCAGCAGGGCACCTGGGTCAGGACAGGGTTTGAGCCTCACAGATCCAGGGTGAATGCTCATCATTGTTTCTCAGTCCTTAATGAGAAGGTTTGCCTTTCATCTCCAACCCTCATGAAGAATTATCAGGGACCTTATAATTCTGTATTCTGTGTAATCAGGATTTGGTTGGTGTTTTCAAGCCCATCCAACATATTTTAATGATTTTGTTTTTGTTTTGTTTTTTTAGATTATTTACTTATTTATTTGAGAGAGAGAAAGCATGTGCACGCACACAAGCTGGGGGTGGGGCTGGGGCAGAAGGAGGGAGAGGGAGAGGCAGGCTCCCAGGCCCCTGAGATCATGACCTAAGCTGAAGGCAGATGCTCAACCAACTGAGCTACCCAGGTGCCCCTAAATGATTTTGAATAGCAAAAGGAAGCTATCCTTTTTCTTCCAAGGGGGTCTTCCTATTTCTATGGGGCAAAGAAGTTGATGGGCAGAAGATTTCTGTCTGAGTCCGCTCAACAGCATTCATGGTCCAAATCCCAGTGGATTGAGGGTGTGGCTTTGAAGAACCCTCCCCTGCCCAGAGTCAGTACCCACACATCTTCTTGCACCTACATTATTTCATGATGATTTTGCAAGGTAATAATTTTTATGCCCACTTTCACACACAGATGCAGGTGCTTAGGAAAGTCAAATACCTTACATGAGTTGACATGCTGAGGGCAAAGATAGGATTCGAACTCAGGTCTGCCTTTGAGTCTAGACCTTTTAAGGTGTACTGTGTTGCCTCCACTGTTTGTGCTTCAGTTACATAGCTATGTCAGGAAGTGATACCTCTTTTCCAAATTGGTTTTCAAGATAATCCAAGCTTAGCCCTTCAAGCACCAACAATCTGAAAACTATGTGGATATAAATATTTCTAGAATGTGCTATATATTTTTCTTTCTCCTTAAACAGCACATTCAACAGATTTTGAATTTTGGTTTGATGATTCACATTATCTTTATGAACATCAATTATTATGTAATGCTATAATATAGGGAGTTTAAGTATCTAGCCCCAGGCTAGACAGCTGTTAAGTGGGGACACCATTCAAATCCAGGCCATCTGGCTCCAGAGCCCATGTTCTTAGCAACCACATGAAGACGCCTCACTAAGGGCTCAAAAGAGTCAGAATCATGTTGGGCTGAAAATGACTTGTTCCAATAGAGTGGGTTGTAAAAAGCAAGGAGGCAGGACCTGGAGGCATCAAGCAATTCTAACAGAAGGGGAGATGAGGGTCTACTGTGCTGACATTTCAAGCCAGAGAAATGCTAGGTCATAGCCAAAGTCCAGAAAGGACCAGGTTAGAGTTAGGGGTATATTTCACTAAAAAACAAAGGAATGGAGGGCGCCTAGGTGGCTCAGTTGGTTGAGCGTCTGACTCTTGATTTCAGCTCAGATCACTATCTCAGGGTTGTGAGCTTGAGCCCCGCGTCAGGCTCCCCACTCAATGGGGAGTCTGCTTTTTTTTCTCTCTCTCCCTCTCCCTCTGTCTCTCCTTCTGCTTGTGCTCTCTTTCTAAAATAAATAAATAAATCTTAAAACAAAACAACAAAGAAATGGATATCAAGGAATCTATAAATGGGAGCCTGAGATAAAAGACATATGTTAGGAATTTCTTAGAGGAACTGATAAATAGCATCCTCCATCCTGCTCAGGTTTTGAAAAAACTGAGGGACCCAGAGTATCACATGGGGCCACAGTATTTCTTTATTATTGTTAAAGGCTAAGCTAGAAGCCATAGCTCGTTGTGAGAACCAAATGGGCCTGCAAAATAATTCCAAAATTTAATACACTTACCCCTCATTCATGTGGGCATGGGCCAGGTGAGAGTATGGAGGAATAGAGGACAGGGCAGGTAGAGGGCAGGTAAGTTTGCTCCCAAGAGACAAAATGATAGAGCTGAACCAAGAATGCCCAGTCTAGTCATCTCAGAAGACTGTCCACCTCTTGGAGGGTGGAGGGGGGCTAGAAGTTACATTAATAGAAGCCCTTTCATGTAGGAGGGTAACACAGGAAGTCCCTCTAATGTTATTGTGAACAGACTTTAATTGTGCATCCTGCAACTTTTCAGCCATCCCGTATTCAGCTGGAATTGATCATACTTGTCCACCCTGTCCTGATGGTGGTGGGCAGGAAATGCTGGTAGAAGAGAAGACAGGAATTAAACTGAGATTTCAAAGATGGGAGGGTTTTAAATAAGTAGAGCAAGAATGTTAGTCCAGGTGGGACCAAATGATCTGAACCAAGAACTATTCGTTTCCTATTTAGGGGACAAACATGGGAGTTGACATGCTTGAAGAGATTTAGGAAAGGTAAGCGTGCAAACCATCCCTGCTGAAGAAGTCGCAGGTTTCCAGAGCTCCCGTGTGCGCAGTCCTGTAACTGAGCTTTCTGGCTGTGAAGGCAAACAAACCAACAAGCCACTGCTGTATAAATGTCCTGCCCCTCTATGTGAGTCATGTGCCCTTTTGCTGTCACATTTATGTTCTACCCTTCCCTTGCTCTGCTCTGCCTTGCAGGGAACTGCGTTTCCAAGGACCCCTTGGCGGGCTTCCAGCTGGGTTTGGTCCATAAGAGGGACTGGGATGAGATTGGAGGGCGAGATGTAGGGAGAAGCAAGATATTTTTTGTTCTCTCTCTGCTCTGGGTGACATCTCCAGCAGTAACTATATCTCTTCTAGGCTCCTGCTCCCGACAGATGTCCTTGCTGTGGTTTCAGCTCGGCTGGGTGGCCCCAGATTCGGAACTCTAGCCACACTGCCTCCTTCATGCTGATGTCTTGATTGTATCCTTGTCTTCTGGATCCCCAGATCCTCCAACATTTGCATAATCACTTCTGTTGTATTAAAGTCCCTCTGTGTGAAATGTCTAGAGTTGTTTTTCATTTTCTGGGCTGGAGCTGACTGATCCACTGCTCCCCCTCCCACTCAAATTCAGTAAGGTTTACGACACGATGACAGATACATGCCCAAGTGCTACTTCCCAAAGCAGAGCTTCCAAGTGGGATCCCAGGCTGAGGAGGAGCATGTTAAGATTTGCTCCTTGGAATGATTACTTTGATTACATGTGGAGAAGCATGGTAGATGCTGAGACTGGGAAGGAGAACTTGGTTGGAAACAATAGTCTAGGAGAGTGATGATGAGGCTCAGTCAGGTCGTCGTGGTGCCTGTGCAGGGGGAGGGTGGGAGGGTAAGGGACCTGAGATATTCTAAAGAGCTAGCCATGGCAGGACCAGGTCCCTGACTGGATGGGGGTGTGTTGGGATGTGGAGGAGACTGGAATGACTCTCCAGGTTCTCCTGGGTGACTGGATGGAACTCATGCCCTTGGCTGAGCCTAAATACGCAGAAGAGGGGCAGATCTGGACTGATGGGAAGAGTGGCAGTGGGCTCCGTGGAGACACCATTCTGGTTCTCAGGAGGGTAGGGGAGAAGAGGTGTAAGTCATCAGCACAGGAGATGTGGGAAGCCATGTGTGTAGGGAGCTAAAGGCAGAACACGGAGAGCACCAACATGGAGAGGGAAGGCAGAGGACTGAGTGGGAGAAACCAAAGAACTCTGGGGGGATCCAGGAAAGAGTGACGTCGTAGAAACCATGGGTGAGAGAGCAAGTTTCAAGAATGGAATAGTCATCACTGTCAAATGCTGCAGTGACTAAGTAGGACCAGTCAATAGAGATGACAATGAAAAGAGTGAGAACAAACAGGTTAAGTGGCAGGTGTGGGGGCTGGAGTTTGAATAAGTTTATGCCTGATGGCCACACACACACAACTTATTGCTGAGAAATTGCTTTTCAGAATTTTATTTTCCATAAGAAAGGCAGTATCATATATCAGCTGAGCAGTCTAAAAGAACGAGGCAATCCTGGGCAGCTGGTTTCGTCGTCTGCTGCACACGTACACTGTAGAGGTCCCGTCAGGAGACCAGGAGAGCCTTCGGGGCTCAGACCTCTGGTCCCAGTCCACAGAGAATCCCTGGAAGTCCAGATCAATAGCGCCAGAGCTGTTTGGCTACAAAACATGCTCTCCCTTTTTTGCTTAGGATGCTTTGGCTAATTTGGTCGGCAATGTCCCTGTCTCTAAGAGTTCTGAGTGTTGTTTTGACTTTAGCTTTCAGTCCACTAGAGCAATACTGCTGGACACAAGGCCATCCAGGTGCTAACATTTCCTGGTGCCACCTGAGAAGATACTGCAGCTGTGCAGACAGACAAACCTAGATTTTCCTTGGTGTCTGGGATGGCTTTCAGTATTTTATAACCAGGACCATTGGCCCATATTCTCCTGGGTGAGGTGAAGTGTAGTGGGTATGGAGGAGTTCGTGAGGGGAAAGCAGTGACAAAAGTCATTGCCAATATCTGAAAGGATATTGTTTTGAGCCCTCTTCCTCCCAAATTGCCCCTGGGTCCACTGCATAGAGGTGCCAAGATGAGAGTTGAGCCCATTTGCTCAACCACTCCCGAGTCATGAACAGGATCTTTGGCCTTTGGCAGGTTAAGGTGTTTGTATCCCCAAGGAGCCGCCGGAGGGCCTGTCGCAGAGGCCTCCCTGCAGCAGTGGTCAGGGTTCTTGCCTGGGCCACACATAGGCTCCCTTGGGCAACTCTGACAACACCCAGGCCAGCTCTTTATGCCCCGCCCCGTCCCCTTCGGCCCCTGCATTGTGATTCTGTGGGTCCCGGACAGTCCTGACATCAGGGTTTTCAAAAAACTGCCCTAGTGACTCTGATGCGCAACCGGGTTGGCGAATTGCTAAGTTCTAGATGATTCCTTTGGACCCTTCAAGAATATGAACCTTCTGGGGGAGGTTTCGCGCTTGGCTCTGTGGCAAAGGCCTTGTGTGGATTTGTTTAATTAGCTGCTCTTTGCCTGACAACTGATTGCAGTCAGCTGCTCTGTGATGGGCTTCATGGAGGCCGCAGGGGGGCGGGGAAGGGCAGTTTTATTGTTGGGATGGAGGTGGAGTGGGCCGCTGGGCCAGCAGCTAGCCGGCCGCTGGAGGATTTAGGGGAGATGCAGTGGGCAGTGAGGGACCTTGGTGACCAAGCTCTGAGACCTCGTTGTTTTTCCTGTGGGGCCGTAAGGTGGCTTCTAAAGGATACAGCGGCCTCAGAGATTCCCAGGGTCCAAGAAGAGAGAGTTGGTACTTGATGAAGCAGTCAGGCGACCATTCCCTTCCCCCTACTCCTTAGATACGGTCACCACTTCACGAGCGGGTGGTCAGCTGCAGGGGTTGCTACAGGGAGATGGCAGAGGACAGTGGGACTCTGAAGGAGGGAAGAGAGCAGAGCACCGGCTGCAGAGAGGAAAGGTACGAAAGGAATAGTTCATGAACTTGAACCTGGACTGCAGCAGCCGGTCAGGACCTGCCGGATCATCCGGCCCCGCTCCCCCATCTGTCAAACACTGGCGTCATTTGTAATTTCCTGGAAAATCACCAGCAGGTAAATGAAGGAGGGAAGAAAAGAATAAAATAAAACGAACCAGAGACTTCCAGGCTCCGAGGATGGGCAGATTCCAACAGGAGGGAAGTTCCGTATAAAATTGGGTTATGACAGTAGTTCTTTCTTAAGCACTTAAAAAAGATTTTATCTGGTTAATGTCTAAAAGAAACAAAGGCAACTCCTGCAGGAGCTGTTTCCTAAGCCCGTGAGGCCAGCAGCTTCCTCATTCATACTTCGGAGGCACAGACTCATCGTTCACTGAAGATTTATGGGGCACCTACTGTGTGCTAGGCGCTGTTCTAGATGCTGGAATAGAGTGGTGAACAAAGCAGGGGAGGATCCCAGGCAGCAGAAGCAGAGTCTGTGGGGGTGAGACAGTCAGCAAAGGCTTAGCCGACAGGCCGAGGTGGCATGGGCAAAGTGAAGCCGGGAGGCCAGCCGGGAGGCCAGCGGGGAGGCGAGCTGGGACGCGAGCTGGGAGGCCAGCCAGGAGGCAGCCGGGAGGCAGCCGGGAGGCAGCCGGAAGGGCAGCCGGGAGGCTGGTACAACTGAGGTTGCTATTTGAAATAGGGGGGTGGGGGAAGGGCTTCCTAGCAGGGGATTCTGAGCAGAGACCTGGACGATGTGAGTGAGCGAAGCACATGTACAGCTGGGGAGGGCACCAGGCAGAGGGGGAGCCCGAGCGTGTCGGACACAGCAAGGAGGTCGGCATGGCTGGAGGACGTGTGACCAACAGCACAGGGGGGAGGGAGGCCTGTGAGGCAGTTAGACTCACCTCACAAGGCCCGTGTAGTAAAGGATTAACTTACCCAAAGGGAGCTCCGGTCTTTGCCCTTGACTCCTGGGAGGTGATCGGTAAGGTCTTCGGTTGACTGGCTTTTTACTTGGGCTCTGGGGACACACTGCGTAGTCTAAGGATGTGATTTAGAAAGGGGCTTTGGGGCGCGTGGTATCAACTTGATCTCTGGAGGGGCCGGAGACTAAAGGTCAGCCCTGCGGGCAATCATGTCTATGTGACCAAGATCCAATGACAAATCTGGACCCCAAATCTCGGGTGAGCTTCCTTGAGTGCCAACACTCTTACATGGATTGTCACATGTCGTTGCCGGGAGAAGTGAGCACTGCCTCATCGACTCCCCTGGGAGAGGACAAATGGGAGCTCTGTGTGTGTAACTCTCCTGGACTCTGCCCCATGCACTTCTTCTCTTGGCTGATTTAATCGGTATCCTCCTGCTGAGCTAAACTGTAATCCTGAGTAGACTGGCCGTCACTGAGTCCTCGGAGTCCTTCTCAGGAGTTACTGAACCTGGGCGTGATCTTGGGTCCTCTCCTTCACTTGACAGGACAGGCCTGCAGGGCATTTAATGACTGGCTTTTGCTCTACAGGATTTGGGGTCCAACAAAAGCTTCTGGGCAGAGGAGTGCCATGATCTGGCTTATGTTTTTGTTTTGTTTTGGATTATTTATTTATTTGAGAGAGAGAAAGAGTGTGAAAGAGAGCACTGGTGGGGAGGGGGGGTACAGTGGCGGGGCAGAGGCACAGGGAGAAGCAGGTTCCCAGCTGAGCAGACAGCCCGATGTGGGACTCGATCCCAGGACCCTGGGCTCCTGACCTGAGCCGAAGGCAGACGCTTAACCGACTGAGCCACCCAGGTGCCCCTCTGGCTTATGTTTTAATGAGATTGTTCAGGCTGCTCTGTTGAAAATAGGTTGAAGCCGTGATGAGAATGTTTAGCAGGCCATTAAGACACAGTTCAGGGGAACGCTGATGGTGGCTTGGACCAGAGTGGCAAGAACGATATTTGAGTATGGCTGGAAGTTGGGGCCTATAGGAGCTGATGGAACAGGCATGTTCAGGATGACCCAGGTTTGGGGCTGAAGCAATAAAAAAACAGGCAAACTACATAGCAGGAGGCACACAGGCAGGGAGTGGGACCAATGTACTAATATCATTTAGAGTTTTTATGAAGTTCCCACATGACACTATTGTTCAATGGCTGCACAGCTGACTTAATCCACAGGCACTGCCTTTACCCTCAGGAAAGCGGGGGGGGAATATATATGTACTTGCCTACGTCTGTCCGTCCGTGTGTGTGTGTGTATCTAGAATATGTTTCCTCTAGCTTAAAAGCCAGAGTTGTGACTTCTTTCTAGTAGCAACTACTTATCCCCACAGATGACAAGAGGTGGACATGGAATCCTAGAAAAGTGGTCAGAGCTGGGACTAGGGGTTGGCTTTTCTGATGCCTTTCTGGCCTCAGATGTGAGTGTTGGCCCTGCACATGTCCCAGCGTGCAGAGTGAGCACTGAGCAAGCCGTGTGATGCTCAGCTCTAGATGTGGGAGGATGAGCTGAGGCTGTGGCTATAAAAGAGCAGGGGAAATCAAGTCCCATTTAGGTTGTGGAGAGAGATACAAGATACGCAGGGAAAAGTAAAAGCAATTTTGCCAATTGCCAAATGATATAGAGGTAGTCTACCATGATGGAAAATACCATTACAAATACGTACTACATGAAAACATCTCTTCCCTCCCTTACTTGTTATTCCTTTACTTTCTTCCCTCTTTCCTTCCATCCAAAAAATGAGGGCTACTATTTTTCAGGATCTTGAGAACGTAGAGTTTTTTGGTCAGGTCTGTCTGTGCGTCTGTCTCTCTCTGAAGATATGACAAAATGAAAGCTCAATCAGAGACACAAGGAAGTTATTAGTGTCTTAGCCTAAGTTTTCCAGAAAGCAGATATGGCAACATAGTCAAGGCTCAAGTGCATGTGCTTCACTGGGGAGTGTGACCGAGGAGCAGACGTGAAGGACAGGGTGTGAAGCAAGGAAGGAGAGCCAATTACAAAGATGTGTTGTTGTTGAGCTTGGCACAGCTTCTGTGCCTGACCCTGGGGGGTTGCCTATGATGTGTCTTGGGACCATCAGCCTAAGGGAAGAAAGGGGGATGCATTTATACACAGTTCTGTACCGCCAGGGTCAAAGGGTTGCCCCACAGGGCGTTGATGGTCTCTTCAACTCCCAGTTCGCACGTGTGCAAATGCCAAGCTGGTTTGCACATGTCACGCCAGGACCGGCAGCCTGGGTGCTGTTGGCTTGCACCTGCTGGTCAGAGCCTACACAGAACTAGTCCCAGCAGCAGGGGTTGCAAAAAGAAGCAGGTGAGGTGGAGAGAATGTGGAGTGTTGTCCAAAGGGCACGCTGAGGGGCGCCTGGGTGGCTCGGATGGTTAAGCGTCTGCCTTCGGCTCAGGTCATGATCCCAGGGTCCTGGGATCGAGCCCCACATCAGGCTCCCTGTTCGGCGGGAAGCCTGCTTCTCCCTCTCCCTCTACCTCTCCCCCTGCTCATGCTCTCTCTCTCTCTCTGTATCTCTGTGTCTCAAATGAATAAATAAAATCTTTAAACAAACAAACAAACAAAACACCAAAGGGCACGTTGACCAATTGCAAGGCATCTGATACAAGTAATGACTCTAGGAAACCTCTTTTCTTGGAAATACTACTATGTTATTGATGGAAATCTAGTCTGTGGGTTCCCTGCAAGTCTATTGGTAATACCTGTGGTCTACTATAAAGTAATACCGGTGATAGACACAGATGGCTTTTGCCTATCATGGGCTATTCATTGTAAAAGACTTGGCCCAACAGGATGGGGGTCTTTGTGGTTAGTTCTCTGTCAGAGGGCCAGAGTGTGGCTGGGGTTTGAGCTAAGGAAAAGCAGATGTTCTATCATCTTGAAAGCTGGCAGGGAACTACAATGAGACAAAAGGCTAAGTGAAGCCTGAATTGGCAGCTTCCTCTATCTCTCTGTTAGACTCCTGTGGGAAGACCTGGCTCTAGGTAAAAAATCTCTCTGTTGAATCACTTTAGAAAAACAGGACCTAGACATGATCCTGGAGTCCCGGGATCGAGTCCCACATCGGGCTCCCTGCTCGGCGGGGAGTCTGCTTCTCCCTCTGCCCTCTTCCCTCTCGTGCTCTCTGTCTCTCATTCTCTCTCTCTCAAATAAATAAATAAAATCTTAAAAAAAAAAAAAAGAAAAACAGGACCTAGAGAAAGAAGAGGTAAACAAACCATATCCAATATATATATATTTTTACCCATCCCACCCTCCAACTGAATCATACAATTTGAAGTAGGTGAAAATAAACACCTGAGAGCAGAGAGGGAGATGTCAGACAAGGGCAGAATGAGCTAGTGCCTTATGGCCCATATTTGGAAACCATCTGATTCTACTACTTTCTCTTTCATTTCCACCAGTAGCTCAGAATTCTCGAGACAATGTGCAGATGCAAATGCCTTATTCTTGAGCAACTTGGAGGGTCTGCCCCGGGGGCTGTGGTGAAACATTTTGTATCCCTGAGATGGCTCAGTCCCCACACTGAAGCAAGACAGTTGCTGAGCAGTTCTTGTGATGATTTTTAGACTACCTATGTCTACACCCAGAAGGCTGACATCCTCTAAGTGCATATGGTTCTTGTTCAAATGAATACACAGTTAGCACATGCTTGGCTAGAAGTTATAATGGTAAATTTAACCCTACTGTCTGAACCGTCACCTTTATTTGGGTTAAGGTTGCTAAACGTCCATTTAAATTTTATACTATAAGAACCTGCAGCTTGGTTTCAAAATCAGCCATGCTTGTTGACATAATAGGTAAATCCATATGTCTATAGAGGCTCATGGGCTATGAAGTGATTAAGGAGTTGCTTTGCATTATGATTGTTTACACCCAAGTCTGATAAAAAATATCCCATTTTTTTTTTCAGCCACTTTCCTAACTAAAAAATGTGGAATGCTCTAGAATGCTCCATATCTTTGGAAGATCCTTATTTTTTCTGCAAAAGAAAGTCATATGGGGTGCCTGGGTCACTCAGCCAGTTAAGCGTCTGCCTTCGGCTCAGGTCATGATCCCAGGGTCCTGGGATCAAGCCCCACACTGGGCTCCCTGCTCAGTGGGGAACCTGCTTCTCCCTCTGCCTGCCACTCCCCCTGCTTATGCTCTCTCTCTGTGTGTCAAATAATAAATGAAATCTTAAAAAAAAAAAGAAAGTCGTATGTTTGGGATAATAAAATGAAATAATGTGAGTGGTGCAGATTTAAGAAATTACTCTTCAAAAGAAAAAACTATTCTGTAGACATGTGTTCAGGAAGGCCAAATGCTCTGTATCAGCATGAAGAGGCTCCAGGAGAGGTGTCAGTGTTTTGTTTATTATTTTATTAAGCTGTTATTTTTAAAACATATGATGTTTATGCATATGAAAACTTTTTCAGAGCTGTGGAATCTAATAAAAAATGTGTAGCAATGCAAGGAATGTTTAATGAAGAGAAAGGCAGCTGAATTCTTTAAAAAGATATTTATTTATTTGTTTATTTGACAGAGAGAGAGAGAGAGAACAAGCAGGGGGAGCAGCAGAGGGAGAGGGAGAAGCATGCCCTCTGCTGAGCAAGGAGCCCGATGTAGGGCTCCATCCCAGGACCCTGGGATCATGACCTGAGTCGAAGGCAGATGCTTAACCTACTGAGCCACCCAGGCGCCCCAGGCAGCTAAATTTTGGTAAGGAAGCACTGTGCAATTTTTGCTCACCTGCCTGACATCCTCTGTTTCCTAGCATGGTGGCAGCCACCGGAACAGTGACTATTACAACTTGCCAGCATCCTGGGCTTAATGCAGACTTTGTTTTTAAAGTACTATGGCTGCGTGTGTTAACCCCTCTGGTAGTTCTCTGATGGTCTATAAGCATAGAGGCTGCTGCCCTTTTTTCTGCCTACCTTGGGCCAGAGTGGTTTTCTGGGCAGCAACAGAATCTGTTGAAAATTCAACTCTAGCTATATGCAACAACATGAATGAATTTCACAATGTTTAGCTTAAAAAAAAAAAAAAAAAGGTTTAAAAAAACTACCTGTAGTCAGATACAGCAGCCTGGAAAAGAGGAGGCTGAGGAGAAAGTTTCTTGGGGAATAAAGGCATGGAAGGGCTCTCACGTATAATTGGTGAGGCTGGAGTGAAACATGTACACATAGGACTGGGTACATGCACAGAAAAGACCTGAGAAGACCCTATGCTCGCACCTATGGTGTATCTGTGTGGAAGAAATGCCCCAGCTCAGAGCCAGGCTACAGAGACCAGGGGAATTTTTTTTTTTTTTTTTTTTTTTAGCTCCAAGTATTTAAGGAAATATCTGTCATATCACTAATTGGCCTTTGACATAATGGAACAGAGACTTCAATGACAACACATGACAAGGAATACGATCTTAAACAATAGTTTGGAAAAGTCCCCAAACAAATGGATGACTGTAGCCATCGGCAATTAACAGCAAATCCTGGGGAAAGAGAGAATCTGATTTCCAGAGTTACCACATTATATTCTTAAAAATGTTCAGTTTTAAAAAAGGAAATGACAAGGCATGCAAAGAAACAAAAAATTATAGCCCATTCACAGAAAAAAAACAAAAACGATACCAATGGTCACTGAGAAAGCCCAGATATTGGACTTACTGGACAAAGGCTCTAACTAAAATGTCTTAACCATGATCAAAGAACTAAAGAAAACTAGGAGAATGGGGTATGAACAAATAGAGGCTATCAACAAAGAGAGAAATTATAAACAGAGCCACATAGGAATTCTGCAGCTGAAAAGTACAGTAGCTGAAATGAAAACCTCACTAGAGGGGTTCAACGGGAGATTTGAAGAGGCAGAATAAATTATTAGGTAATTTGAAGATAATGCTATTTAAATCTTACCTCAAAAAAAGAAAAAAATATTTAGTATGTTAGTACCCATCTCAAGTCAAAGAACAGACAAAAATAATTTTTGGAGTCAGAAATTAGGGTAGTCGTTGGAAAGAGGAATGAGGAGAGGTTTAGGTACGCTCAAATCACAGTTGGGTCCTCTTAGAACCTTGTATTTGTCCGTTAGGGCTTGGCTGTTTGATGACCCTAAGTCTACTTGAGCCTTAACTCAACTTGAACCTGTTTAGAGCCAGGTATGGTGTATTTCCGGCCCAAATGATGTCACACTGTGATGGTGACTAAGGCTTAGGAGAGATTTATCAATCATATTCTGTAATCAATTACAAAGCGTCCTTGAGAAGACTATGTTATTTAGAAGGAACTTTCTTTTTCCCCCCTATATATTCTCACATGTACACTCAGAGGGACTAATGATCTTCCAGAGTGACGTGACTCTTGCTTGCTTTGTAAGCTTGTGGATTCAGCCTCAATATAGACTCTATTGTGGTCTTTGGTTATTCTTTGAAACTGGTGATGTTCTATTTCTTGATCTGGATGGTGCTTACACAGGTATATTCACTTTGAGATACTTCATTGAGCTGTATAAACTTAGGATTTGTGTGTTTTCCTGTGTATGTGTTAGCCTTCATTATAAGTTTATTTAAAAAAATAGAGTAAAATACAAGCAAAATTCAGATTTTCTGAATATCTGCACAACCAGACTCCTAATCTATTGCTTGTTTCTTGATGCCTCAAGTTTTGAGGTGGTTTCTTGTCAACCTCTAAGAAAATATAACACAAGGATCCTTTGTCTTTGATTCATGTCCCTTTCTTCCTTGCCCACCCTTTTGATTTTTCTTCTGTTTGGTTAATGAGCTCTGCACTGGTTTTTGACACAGATGATTAATTAAATCATTCAACCAATTTTATTTACCACCTACTTTTGTCCTTGGCATTTAGGCAGGACCAGAGATTCAAGTAATCTTAAGAATCGTATAGTGTGGTGATAATTTTAGCATTGATACCTATTTGGAGTGAGGAAGAAAACCATCGTAAGAACTACTTGCTGTGAAGTATTTGCCTAATGATAAGCCAATTATATTCCCCTTCTGTTTGTCAATCTTGGGAGTTATGCCTTTGATTTGAGCAAGAAAAGCAAGGGTATTATCCCCAGGAATTTACTTTTGAACATAGCTTGTAATTGGGGAAAGAATAAGAGGGAAGAGTAGAGATTAGAAGAGAAGTTGTTACCTCTAGCTTCCATTTCTTAGAACACTTGATTATTACTTTGCTTGAGAAGAAGAGAGAAGCACTGGTTATTCTGAAACAGGTAAAGAGCAGAAAGAAGTATGGCAGGGGCAAATTCCGAGTGGCAGAGTGATCGATAGGACAGCTGCAAGAGCTGCCATAGAGTGATGGATGTGACAAATGTGATTTCAGAGCTTAGTCCAGGACTGAGCCACTTACAGCTCTGAGTGAACTCAGCTCAGGAACCGCCGAAAAGTTTGGAGTCTAGAGGTGTGGTCATAAAAGAGACAGAGAGAAGGAGCTGGGAGACAAAAAGCAGGAAGGGAAGAAAGGGAGAAGTAGAGTACAGCATTTACTTCTCTGTGCTGCGGGCTTTCCTTCTTTGAAGGAACATTGAGCTGACCTTTGCTATAGTTACTGCAAACTTGGTACACAGTGAAGGTTCAGACTGGGTCTGTTCCAACCCATGGCGATAGCACAGTGGCATCATTTCAATGAGCCTAATGATTACAAAGTGATGTTTTGTTTTTAAGATTTTTTTTTTTATTAGAGAGAGAGAAAGAGAAAGAGCACGAGCAGGGGCAGAGGGAGAAGCAGGCTTCCTGCAGAGCAGGGAGCCTGATGTGGGGCTCGATCCCAGGACCCTGGGATCATGACGTGAGCCGAAGGTAGATGCTTAACCGTCTGAGCCACCCAGGTGCCCTGATGTTTTGGTCTTTTAATGATCGAAGTCTATTGAAGAATTGGGGCTTTCCATTTGGGTGAGATCATTTGAATTATGGATTGATATGTTGGGTAGATTTATTGTTTTTAGTTTTTTTTTTTTTTTAGTTTTCTGCTATAGTGGGACAAGCATAGCTACACCAATGGCCACCAGCCAAAGACCTTCAGGAACAAACCTGTAGTTGAACAAATTGCGCTTGTTGACTCACTACAATGGGGCAGAACACCCACAAAGGGAAACTGTGGAGTATCTGTAGGAGGGTGTTAGAAAGGATATTATAGGATTTGGACAGTGTTAGGTGATTTGGGAAAGGATTCAAAGAGGTGAAGTTTTGGTCTGAACTGGGTGCTGTCAGGAAGTAGAATTAACTCTATAATTGGGCATCTTAGTAAATATTATCTGGAAGGTGGGAGGAACATAGCCATGTGAGACCTGTGATTGGTAAAGTTGGTAAAGACAGCAGTCACTCCTATCAGCTGGGAGAGAAAGAGATTCGAGATTTTGTGGCTTGGACAAAGTTCCTGCTTTGTTGGTGCTCAGACATGATATGCACTAGTCTTACTTTGTCTTATCCTTCATGGTCACAGGATGGCCTTGTCTGATGCTGATGTTTTGTGAAATTGCTTAGGTTTAAAAGGACAACACCAAGACCGAATTGTGAATACCAGGGTGGCTTCTAGCAACACCAAACCCTGGCTGACAGGACCAGGCTAACTCCTAGGTGTCAGGGACTGCTTTTCTCTTTCTCAGCTAGCAGAATATAGCTATAAATAGAGTTTTTAAATCAGGTTATGATATGTTAGTTAGGACTAGGTTTTGTCACATTAAACAAACAAACATCCCCAAATAACAATGGTTTAATCCATAAAGATGTTTATCTCTCTTTCATATATAAAATAGCTCTGGAAGTACGTCTTACATAACTGGAAAGAGAGCTCCGTGATTATCAGGGAACGTGGGCTTCTGCTATCTCAGTGTTCTATCTTCCTTAGCTTTTGTTCCTTGGACTCGTGGTCCAAGATGGCTGCTCGAGCTCCAGCCATCACACTAAAATCCTATTCAGCACAAAGAGGAAGGGAAGAAGAAGGTCTGCTGGCTCCCTTGTAGGAAACTTCCTCAAAGTGCTATTCGACATATCTACTCATATTTCATTTGCTAGCACTTGATTATAGAGCACAGATGTTTGTGAAGTATAATCATTTAGGTGGCAGTGTGTTTGCTAGAATAATTTTTTTTAAATTAAAAGAAAAGTCATAATTGGCTATTGGGGGGCTACAAGTATCTGGAGTTGGGATAATGCAACTGCCATATTGCATTCCATGGAAGGCAGTTCTAGTGTGGCTTTTGTTGTATGCAAATATCCCTTTCTTTGGGAAAACAGCAAGCAGCCGATTATGTTAAAGGATGTCTCCTTTTTGGTCTTTCTTTTGTAACAATCTCAAGAGTTCAAGTTTCTAAAGTGGATTCGCTTTTCAGTCTTTTGAAGCTGTGTAGCTTGATTGAAAAGAATGCTCTGATTCAGCGGTCAGTTGCTAGGCTGTTTAACAATTTACCTCTAGCAGCGGGGAAGAAATGGCCACGTTGTTGGAAATATATAACTTAAAAATGAATAAAAATCATTCTTGCAAATTTACTGTTAAGAATAACGAAATTCCTTTGCTCAGAAGAACTACAAAATTACTGTGTGTTCTTCTGCTTTTTTTAAAAGGAGGTAGTAAGTAAGGTGAATAAAATTGTAAACAAAACGTTCACGTTGGCACGATAACCACATGCAGACATCTGGGCTGGAAATGTGAGAAAACTGTAAAGAATTTGGAAAGGTTCAAAGGCTCAGGTTATTAAAGTTTTAATAATCTTCTTTTCTGTAGGGCTCACCCCCTGCTATTCTTTCAATGCAGTAGAAAAACAAAATATGGACAAAATTGTAGTTAATTAGAGCTGAATCTTCCTTGGAAAACCTATAGAAATTGCTTGGGATTTTTATAGAGGCTCAGAGTTGAGAGCCTTGGGTCTCAAAGGTACAACTTCATTTTCATTTAAGGAATGTCAGATTTCAATGAAATAAGATATGTGTTTCTTAAAAAAAAAACAACAACAAACCCTATCAGCTGATTCATCTAACTGATTGGAAAACACTATTTTGCAGAATTATCTATGAAAGTAATCTCACGGGGCGCCTGGTTGGCTCAGTCATTAAGTGTCTGCCTTGGGCTCAGGTCATGATCCCAGGGTCCTGGGATCGAGCCCGCGTCGGGCTCCCTGCTCCGCGGGAGGCCTGCTTCTCCCTCTCCCACTCCCCCTGCTTGTGTTCCCTCTCTCGCTGTGTCTCTCTCTGTCAAATAAATAAATAAAATCTTAAAAAAAAAAAAAAAGAAAGTAATCTCACTTAGCATTTTAACTTTTTCCTCTTAATCAGAACAAAACAAAATCTTTATTGCCCATAGTGATATGCTGATTGAACAAATGACATGTCTTTAGTCAGTTACCAAATTGTCTTAACTAAAGAAACAGCATCCCCCTCATACTTGAAATATGGTGAAAATTGTAAAAATGATTTCTCTTCTGATTCAGACATGTTATGCTTTTACCATAGACTTGTAATGTCAGTGCTGCTATTTTTCTGTTTGAAATTTGTTTTTTTTTTTTTAAGGCATCTTAAAAGTATACAGTGTACCAATATATGATGCAGCGTGTACTTTACTATATGTCGTATAAGACTATACTTAGTGTATGAAATTTTTATGATAGGTGTGTACACATATATGCAAGAAACTCTGCACACATTAAGTCACATGTGTATATTTGAAATGTGCAGACACACGGAATACTTTGAATTGTGTTGCATCGAGGATGGGGAAGGAATTTTACTCATTAGGATCCAGCCATGAGCACTGAAATATGATTTGCAAGAGATGAAGTTTGGAGTTGTTTTAATAGGTTAAGTGGTTCCAAATGCAGGTTCAGATCGTAGACTCCCAGGCTCTTTGTGAGACTAATTGACTTTGCTGTAGAGTTTTGGCAAAGCTCTTATTATTTTTACTACATTTTCCTTTTTAATAATGTAAAATTGAACTAACTTCTAAAATTCACGTTCCCTTTATGAGTTTGTTAGCCCTTCCTTCACCAAATTAATGACTGACTAGGCAAGACAGCCAAGAATGCTTACCGCTCTGGGCATTTGTTAATTGGTTGTTCGTTGGACTATATATGAGGGAAAATTATTGCTACTATAAACCAAAGAGTGTAAAGGAAAAGTAGTGATATAAATATGGAGCTGGAATAGGCAGGGAAAGCTAGTGATGTAAAAGTTCTGTTTTTCTGCTAGATGGTTCCCTTAGGATGACTGCAAATACTGAAAATAAAACGCAGCAGACCAGATCGTAATGTAGAGCTTCGTTGTGGTAACTCTCAGAAGATTCATTGTTTGGGTTAGTTCATAAAGCTCTGATGATTAGCTTCTTCTGTTTTTTAAAGACAAGGTGGGCTCAGAGAGCAAACAATAAAGAGTAAAATCTTTTTCACCTTGAAAATTGCTGCAAGAGTGCTTTGAGCCTCTGGCCCGGGACAGTTGATCAGGAAGAAATGAAAATTCCACGACTGGAATTTTTGACCCTTGCAGAATGTGAGGTGTACATTCATTCCACTTCCTGAGGCCTGACCTTTCCTGGGAAACTCCCCCACCCCCAACATCCTGGGGGAAAACCTCAGGCTTCAGAACAGAACCCCCTAGTTCACTCTCTCTTTGTCCACTTCCGACCCTGTGCACGGTGCTCTCCTAATTCTCCTTCTAAATGCCAATCAGACAGTTTTAACTCTTGTTTTAAGCTAGGGAATGAATCCAGGGGTTTTTGGCTCATGTTGCAAAGGTTTCCAACAGTATCAGGTAATTCACGATTAGCGGGGCTCCATTCAGACCTGAAAGGCTGCACGATTCATTACCAATTACCAATTCCCTGGGCCATCCGGTTCCCTGGCAGAAAGGCTTCCGACGAATTTGCGTTGCAAATTGAAAACATGCTGTCAACAGCAACAAGTCCAAAAGATGTTTACCTTAACTTTTCCAAGGCAGGCTTTTACATGTGGATGTTTTTGTTTAAGGAGCAACCCTCTAGATGCCCTCCTGTTTCTGGGGTGGGTGGTATTGTTAAAAAAAGTGGTCCTCGCAATCTTGAGATGGAGAGAAAGATCAAGTGGCTCTGTGAAGACTCACTGGGACGCTTGTCCATGCCGTGTTCGTGCCTTTTCAGTGGAGCCTGTGACAAAACTTTGCATTGGGTGTGGAGTGGTAGATGTCAAGGCTGACAGCCGTTCAATATTCTTAAGGGTATAGAGACCCAGGAAATCACCCTGTTGAAGGGCTGCTTTTGTAGATAAGTAAACTGAGGTCCAGATTGGTTGTGTCACTCTCCCAAGGACAATTGGTTAGCTAACATCACGGTCGAGTCTAGAAGTTAGGGTTTCTCATGCTTTCCCATACTTTATGGCCACCGGCTGTATAGTTATTAATGATTGATGTGTATAAAATAAAGTATTAGGCAGTAATTAGTTTATAAGTTTCCATCAAAACTGAGAACATGGGGACACAGGCCTCAAAAAAAAAAAAAAAAAAGAGTTTGACCTTTGAACCTTGTTTGCATCTTGATTGCCAGGTGACATCCATCCACTTTCAAAAAGGACTATTGGAAGTTGCCCCGCAGTTCCACTGGAGAAAAGATGTGTTTTCATCAGAGGTTATAGTAATGCCCTGATGCCCCTGCTTCGTGGGAAGTCCATCTGGGGCCCAGCAGAGACTGGACGATAGAAGTGTGGATAACAGAGGCAGTCCGAGCCAAACCCTGGGGCTCTTGGGGAGCCTCTAGTCTTCCTTTAAAAGCTTGTTTTAACTTCCAAGTCTTCCTCTCACGCATAAATTAGAGTTGAGTGTTCTTACCTAGGTTGCATGTCATCAAGCGACAAGTCCTCCTCAGAATCAGACAAGCACGTTGAGCAAATGTGAAAAGGAAACTTCGCGCATTGTGAACTTTGGATGAGGAAACACTAACATTTCTATGGCTGCCGGAGGGAAAGGGAAGCTGGCTTCGGCCAAAGCGGGAAGTAGGAGTCCCATTCACAGTAGGCTGATTTCACAGAGGGCTTTCCAGACAGAGTCCAGGAACCAGAGGAGCTCTGCAAAATGGATCTCTCAGCCCAGTCCCTATGTGATGAAACTCCATGTTCAGAGAGTATCCTATGAAGCCTGAGAGAAATAAGCACCACACAGAATATTCCCAAGATGCAGGAAATTAAAGTTCGTAAGTGCAGACCTGACTAGAGACAGACCCCCAGAGATTACGTAATTGAGAGAGCTGGAGACAGGACTTCACGAGAAAAATTTGGGGGGCTTTCATTGCATCAGAGCAGAAAGTTCTGGTCACCCTGTCTGGCCTACTGTCAGCGTCCCCAAAGAGCTCCATGTGATCATGCCCTTACAGAAAAAGTGAACATAGTACAGCTGTTTCGCATTCACGTTGTGACTCTTGGCAAGTCATTTAAAAGTTTTGGTACCTTGCTTTTTTTTTTATGGAAAGCAGTTAAATCCTCCTCATCACCAAGCCAAGTGTCTTTCAAAAAGATTTTCCACAGCAGGTAATTGGGAGGCAGTGAGGGAAGATGTTGGGGTTTGGAGTCAAACAGATTTGGGGCCATCGTGTAGAAGCAATCTGTTGCTTATTTTGAGCATTTCGTTTTTTGGAATAAAAAACTTCAGGATTTTTGCTTAAAAAAAAATATCAAGATGGGAGAGCAAAATATTGACCCGAAAGACCAGAAGAGATCTTAATATTTAGGCTTGACTTAGAATCACAATTTTATACTCTTCTTGTAGGAAAGTGACCCAGAACATTTTTACTGGAGGTGACAAAATTTCCCAAGTAAGAAATGTGCTGACTTCTAGATGATGTTTATTCCCTACCAAGTTTGCACATCATAAAATCTGACCTCGGCCACTTGGTGAAGTGTGGCTCTTGGGAAAGAGGAATTCACTAGCTCCATCCTTAAGGGATATTTGTTATCTAGAGCAAACACTAACAGAAAGTGTGTCACCTCAGAGAACTGATCTAGGTTTGGCTTCTATTTCACTCAGCAGCTATAACCTATCAGTATTAGGTGGCTCAGGACTAATTCTGATTGGGAAGCTTGGAAATTTTTTTTTCCTTTCTGGAAACGGAAGGATTTGAAAGTCAGGGCTTAGACGTTGGTTGGAGTTAAGCTCCAGGTTTTTAGAATTCTGTTTCCTGGCTTTCATCAGCAAGTTGTGCCTTGCTTGAGTCAGGGCCATGGGCCTTGGGCATGTTGTCATTCGGGTGCTGGTTGGACCAATGTCAAAAAATGATAGAAGAAGTGAGTGTCGCATTCTGGGATGGTCATTTAGCCTGATGACCTTCACGAAGGGTCAATAAGAATGAAAGTGGGAAAGAGTCATGTCAAGAATGCCTTGAGCCGGGGTGCCTGGGTGGCTCAGTTGGTTAAGCGACTGCCTTCGGCTCAGGTCATGATCCTGGAGTCCCGGGATCGAGTCCCACGTCGGGCTCCCTGCTCAGCAGGGAGTCTGCCTCTCTCTCTGACCCTCCCCCCTCTCATGCTCTCTATCTCATTCTCTCTCTCAAATAAATAAATGAAATCTTTAAAAAAAAAAAAAGAATGCCTTGAGCCGTGGAGTGGTAGTGGAGTCAATGAACACCAAGGTTAAGGGTGCAAGCCTACTTCTGCTGTGTCCTGGCCTCGTGGATCTTGTGGGTAAACTTTGGCATAAATCAAGCAGTTAAGTGACATGTACTAATTCTCTGCAGGTACACAGTGGTGAACCTGTCAAGACCCACCCACAGCAGTTTAATTTCCTACCAACCTTAATTACAAGTGTTAATTATTATAAAATTTATGGATATAAGCTCTAAGACACCCTTTGGGGTCTACAGCTGCCTTATTTCTATGTTAGAGAATAATTACACGAGTGGTCACCATCTAAAAAGGACTTTGGAAGGTTCTGTATGAAAGCCCCGGGGTAGAGCTTCCTGCAAGGCAAAGCTTGGAGACTTGAGTTATAAGTAGTTCTTCATTTTAACTGAGCTCAGAGACAGTGGCTCACAGGGATATTACTGAGCATTTATATCTAGCCTCCTCTAAAAAACATTCCGAGTGGTAGTAACGTGCCATAAAAGGGACCACATTGAGGACTGTCCCAGTTTGGGGGGACATAGGGATTGGTGACCTATGGAGGACAAAAATAGGGCACTGAAAACAAACAAGACTCCAGGCTCCTTCCTCATGTTCCTGGCTGTGTCTGTCATAGATCTCCTGGCACGTTTTGTTTTTGGGACAAAGAACAGCACTGTTTAATCCTCCTGTCCATGCCAAACTGCAAAGGGGATAATTACATTCTGCCTCCTGAAATTCCCTTTGCAATTTCATCTGGGCGAAGCGCTCTCAATTGCCTGGGGGTTGTTGCTGCACCCTGGGAAGGAGCCGCCATGTTTTCTTCCCAGCTAGGTATTTCGGTCATGGCTGGCGTTAACACCGCACAGTTTGATTTTGGCCCCAGTATATAAATCAGACTGGGGTCTTTTGCAGTAAGATGCATTGAGCAGGGCTGCAAATGTCAGCTCACTGGAGCATTATGTGTCTGTCCCCTGTGCAAAATTGGTTTAATTGTGCCTGAAGAGTACAGTCAATTGGCTAATCTTGTTTTTAAGAAAAGAAATTATTTTAGAGCATCTTTTTTTGGACTGGTAAATATAGTACGAGATGATGGTTTTGTGTTCAGGTGAAAAATATATAGTTCAGTTATAATGTTTTGACCCCACTAAAATCATTAAAACCAACTGGAGTTCTATATGTAAGACCCAAAATAGTTCAGTTTGGTTTTCTGGAAAGTAATTATTCTTTTCTAAACAGCGCTGATAGTAATGTCATTGCAAAGGGGATAAAAAGATTATTAGGAAAAGATTATATGTGTTTGTTTAAATTCCTAGAACAGACCCTCATAATATAAGGAAAATGAACCAAGTTTGTTAGAATGAAATCCAGGTGAAACGTTCTATTATTTCTCTGAATCTTTGGAGAAACAGATACTAAAATGATAATTTCAATTCCCCAAGGGAACTAAGAAAACCTGGACAAGATGTTGGTTTTAATAATGGTATTTCAAGCTGTTCCTAACCTTAATTGTAGTATGGGGTGAAGCTATAGACATGGAGTGGTGTATTTAAAACCCACCAAGAGGTTTCAGCCTGAGAGTGGAACCAACGAAAGGTAATCATTAACCGCAGAAGTGACTGAAGTGGTTTAATAATTATGCTATTTCAAGGGAAAAAAGGATCTGCCTAAAGTAAAAGGGGAAAAGAAGGACTGATAAATAGAACATATTTCTACCCTAGGTAGTCAGCTAGTGAGACTACCAGTGGGAAAGGTCTATTAACTAATTGATCTGCTAGACTCGATAGGGAACTCCAGCTGGAGATCAAAGAACATTCTCTGCTACAAAGGCAAGTGGCAACCTTGGACCAGATGTTTTCCTTCCAGCTCTGTCATGCTTGATAACTGTAGAGTGCGGCTGAATCTGGCCATCGGCCTGGTCCACCCGACCACTGATATGGAAAGCAAGGGGTATGTGTGTGCACACACATGCACACGTGTGAGCGCACATGCTTGAAAAAGAGACAGGAGCAGCTTCAAAGTCAAAAAGGTTCAGAATTTAAGATTAGATTGGGAGCTAAGAAATTATTTTTTCTTTCTTTATTTGCCATGTGAAGGGGACCAAAGAATGTATCAACTGCCAGCTTTTAAAAAGGTTCCTATATCTTAATTGTTCTACAATTGCTATTTATAGTAACTCACACAAATGCGTAATACGTGTCTGTTACAGTAAAACCAAGTATGTTTTGAATAATGGATGAAATTACAAAAATTCAACTATTAGCGTTAGCTTATGTGTTTTACGTGTAGAATAAAAGAGAGTGTTAACAATGGAAGTGTGGTTTTTCTTTTGATCATTACCCTAGAACTGTTTGTTTACATGTGTTGCCCACCTTTATCCTTTCCAGCTCTATGTATTCTGGTTCTGGTTTTTTCACATCTGGATAAGGTATTATTTATGATCAGGCAGGATATTTGGTTTGGAAGTTTCTTTGAAATGTATGTATGTGTAATTCTTTTCTACGCACTTTTCAAAGATTCCTACAGTATTAGACATTTTGAAAAATGAGATGTCTAAAATTACCTTGATGTGGTTAGCTTGGTATGGTCTATAGCCTTTCTTAAAATACTACCTTTCTTCCCTAGTTGATCAAAAATATCACCAAAAAGTCATTAGTTCATCTGATTGGGAGATGTATTTGGGTTCAGGAATGTTCAGATTGAAAATTCATTGATCGCAGGCAAAGTTCCTATAAAAGGAAAATTCCCCTAAAATGTTTGAATATTTGTACTTTTTTCTTTTTTTTTTTTTTAAGGTTTATTTATTTTAGAGAGAGAGAGAGACAGAGTGTGTACACAACCAGGGGTAGGGGCAGAGAGACAAGGAGAGAATCCTTAAGTAGACTCCCTGCTGAGCGTGGAGCCCACATGGGGCTCCATCCCAGGACACTGAGATCATGACCTGAGCCAAAATCAGGAGTCGGCTGCTTACCTGACTGAACCACCCTAGCACCCCTGAAAGTTTGTACCTTCATGGCACCTAAAATTCTAAAGTGATTCTTCATTTTTTTTTAAGCCAAAGGCTTTTGTTTCTATTAAAATTTAGCTTCTAAACTTTTCTATTCTTTTCATGTGTATGTGTGTATGTATATAAAAGAAGCATTTACTAAATGACATATTTATCAGATAATTTCCTGAAAATGTAATTTGATGGGGGGGGGGGGAAGGAGGGAAGTGTAAAGATGTCCCCAAAAGACAAATTCTATATACTTTAAACTTTGCTGAGCGTCTGGTTCAAGATGGCAGACTGAACATATATATCAACCTTCACCCTTTCTCAAGGTCCCATTGAGATGATTAACTGTTCATAGTCTGTCCATGTAAAAATCTATCTAATGAAACCACAACAATGCTGGACATCAACAAAAGAACCATAAAGTGTGAATAAATGCTAGTAGATAGAAAGCAGATGGATTTATATGAAAAGCAAACAACAAAAAAAAGCAGAGAAGGGGATTCCAGAGATAAGGGACCGCTGGAAAAGCTGCAAGCTTGGAGTTATCAAGCATAAAGGACAAGAGTGGGTGGCAGATGGGGAGAGGATACTCATTAATTTAAAGTTCTGAATTCAGATCTTTGAGATACCCTTCTTCAACTAGAGCTCCTCTTCTCCGCTGCTCTTTTCTTCCCCACTCTTCAATCTCAGAACAAACATGGGAAAATTGTGACACTGGATAAAACCAAATAATTTCTTAACACTGAAGAGTAAGACACTGTGGGTGCTAGGCCTAAAGAAAAAAGCTGGATTAACTCCCAGTCTTCCGTAACAAACGCTGGGGGTAGGCAGCTTTGCTCAGACATCTATGCCAAAGTTCTTCAAGCCCTATGCAACCCTAGGGGTCTCCAGATTTCCTGCTCATACACAGTAGTGTCACTGCCTGTCAGTACTTCTGCTTACCTAGGACCCCACAGAACTCCTTCACTTAACAGAGTCCTGAGAATCTTATACTCCCATGATGGTCAGCTTTGTCCTTCAGTCACAGACATAACACTAGATATTTGATAACACCACTTTCATGAAAGAGAAGGATTAATATGAATAACAGAACAACCGATCCTGAAGAAAACAGATTTAACTCAGAGAACTAAAAAGAACTTAAAAATTATTTTCTGCATTCTTAGAATAATTCAGGATATTATATCCTTAAAATAAGAATAAGCTGTGGGGTGCCTGGGTGGCTCAGTTGGTTAAACATCTGGTTTCGGCTCAAGTCATGATCTCAGGGTCCTGAGATGGAGCCCCATGTTGGGCCTCCCGCTCAGTGGGGAGTCTACTTCTCTCCCTCTCCTTCTGCCCCTCCTCCTGCTTGGTCTCTCTCTCTCTCAAATAAATATTTAAAAAAAAGGAAGAATACGTTGTTATGACACAAGAGCAATAAGAAGACAAGAAGAGCTCTGGATAATTAAAATATGATTGTTAAAATAAGAAATCAATAACTGGATTGAAAAATATGTTGGACTGGACTAATGAAATATCTTGGAAGAAAAATAAAGGAAATCTTCCTATATATGAAGCAAAAAACAAAAAATTTGAATGAGAGAAAAGTTGGCAAGTATGAAGATAGGAGTAGAGGTCAATATCCATCTCCTAGGAAAGAGGTAGCTAATAGAAAAAATAAAAAGGATAAATTAAGAAATAGGAGAGGAAGATTTCCTTATATAAAGGAAGACATGAATCTTTAATTGGAAAAGTTCTGACCAAATACTAAAACAGGTAAATTAAAAACAAAACAAAACAAAACAAAATAAACCAACCCAAAAACCTAGTGATACTTGAGGTATACAAGTGTAAAGCAAAAATTCAAAAAAGTTTCCAGAGAGAAAAAAAGCAAGCTTACTATAGATGTTTAATAATCAGACTGACATCAGCAACATAGGACAATAGAGCAGAATCCTTCAAGTCCTCATCAGCAAGGAAACAATGGAGTGGGGACTTGACATTTTGAGGTAGGATTTTAAATAAAGGGAGGCAGACTTTTTCTGTAAGGGGCCAGAAAGTAACTATTTTGGTTTTTGTGGGTCATGTGGTCCCTTGCAGCTATTCAACTCTGCAGTTGTAGCATGAAAGGAGACATAAACAATGCTGTGTTCTGACAAAACTTTATTTACAAAAACAGGGGGTGGGCTGGATTTGACCAGTAGGCCATAGTTTGCCAACACCTGCTTCTGAATATAGGAGTCTATACCCAGCTAAACTATCAACCAAAGATGAGGGCAAAATAAAGATATTTTCAGGCAAGGAAAAACTCAGAAAGTTTCATAACCATGTGAAAAAAAAATTAAGAAGTTTTATTGAAGCAAAAGAGAAAAGGAATAGGGGCGCCTGGGTGGCTCAGTTGGTTAAGCGACTGCCTTCGGCTCAGGTCATGATCCTGGAGTCCCTGGATCGAGTCCCGCATCGGGCTCCCTGCTCGGCGGGGAGTCTGCTTCTCCCTCTGACCCTCCTCCCTCTCACGCTCTCTGTATCTCGTTCTCTCTGTCTCAAATAAATAAATAAAATCTTTAAAAAAAAAAAAAAAAAAGAGAAAAGGAATAAATGAGGATGACATGAAGTAGAAGAAACAGTGGCAGCTAAGCATGACCTAGAAGTTTGGAACATTCTCCTTAAAGTGGCAGTGGTTTATGACCTAGAATTGATCATCTTTCCTTCTCTAAGGACTCAATCATATTAATTAGTTCTGCCTGGAATCATATTTATATAATCCTAATATTGTAAGTACTGTATTACGAGATCAAAATTTTAGAATCAATCAGTGGGTAAAGTACTGATAACGTTGTCATAATTGCTAAATGAGGTAAATACACAAACTTTAACAATGTAAAAGTAATAAAGTTAACAAAATTGGACGATTAAAGTGGGAGGTGAAGTGGAAAGTAGTGTGGGTGCACAAAATGTCTTATGTTTGGTAAAAAGAGAGTGGAATCAAGGAATACATGTACATGTGTACTGTTTAGTGTTATAACGACCATCATCAGGAGGGCCGGGTAACAACGCTATTTCCTCTGGT
Organism: Neomonachus schauinslandi; assembly: GCF_002201575.2. Lineage (NCBI taxonomy): Eukaryota > Metazoa > Chordata > Mammalia > Carnivora > Phocidae > Neomonachus > Neomonachus schauinslandi. Next base: position 111,515,070 of record NC_058407.1, on the reverse strand, counting down.
GAATGAAGTGAGGGTGGGCATAGGGAAATGGCAGAACTGAACTTTTCTTTCGTTATACTTTGAATTTTTTATCACATACAAATATTACCTTAACTTACAACACAATACTTAAGAGTAATTCTATGGAAAATCCATTTAGGGCTAGGGACTTCATTAACTTATAGCTTAAAGGCTATTAAAAATGTTTCAACTTATCATCAGTAATAAAGTCAATTTGTGAAAAATATTTTTATAATTTTTCATTGGGCAAGTTCATTGAAAAGAAAATTGACAAAGTTTTTTTAAAATTAACATATAATGTATTATTTGTTTCAGGGGTACAGGTCTGTGATTCATCAGTCTTACACAGAAAATTAATAAAGTTTTATAAAAAATTTTTTCTGAACCACTCTAACCTTTGTTAATTAAAATCTTTTCCCTCCTAAAAATAAAAAATAAAATCTTTTCCCTCCTTTCTTCCAGGGTCTCCCTCTTTGGTGTGTGTATGATTAAAAACATTTTTTTCTTTTTTATTGAACTATGGTTGATTAAAACTTTTACAGAGTATATTACCTATCTTTAATAAGGTAAAGTTTTGCCCTAGCTACTTTCAGAACACTTCTTCTTCTTTTTTTTTTTTTTTAAGATTTTATTTATTTTTTGCGAGAGAGAGAGAGAAACAAGCGTGAGCAGGGGGGAGAAGCAGAGAGAGAAGCAGGCTCCCCACTGAGCAAGGAACCTGATGCAGGCTCAATCCCAGGACCCTGGGATCACGACCTGAACTGAAGGCTGATGCCCAACCAACTGAGCCACCCAGGTGGCCAGAACACTTCTTATATAAGAATTACAGAGGTGGGTGGACCCCAGCCCTCAGGTTTGTAAATAAAGTTTGTAAATAAAGTTTTGTAAATAAGGCTTTATTGGAACAGTCACATACATTTGTTTGTATGTCTTCTATGGCTGTTTCTGTATATGCCTGCAATTCCAAAATATTTACTCTCTGACTCTTTAGGAAAAAATGACTCCTTTAGAGTATCAGAATCACCTTGGAGACCTTGTTAAACTCCAGATTGTTGGGCCGCACCCCCCAGCACTGGAATGGGAGTGGAGAATTTGCATTTCTAACAAGTTCCACAGGCTGCTGATGCTTCTGGTCGAGGGTGTAGACAAACCTCACTTTGAATTTTGGCTTTACCCAGTGCAGGTCTGAGTTTGGCCAAGTTACTAAATTTTTATGCATCTGGGTTTGTTCATCTGTGACATAAGTCTTATGATGGTTCTTATCTTCTTGGATTATTGTGAGAATTCAATGAGATAATGCATGTAAAACACTTAGCACGGTATCTAGCATATAGTAATGAGTCAATGAAATGTTTACTCTAATTATGATAAAAGCATACCTCGATGAGGGGCTGATCAGGCATGAGAGACTGTCATACACTGCATAGGATGTCAGCTGTGGAGAAAATGGAATTTGAATAATTTTTCCAAGCCACTAGATCTCATTCTTTGCATAAAAATTTCCCTAAATGTTGGACCAGCAGAAAAAATAAATGACTGGCTTTAAATCATGTTTCTTGGAATGTAGTACAAATTGAAAAGATCACAAAGGGAAAGTTATAGAAGTGCTTTCATATTTATTGCTCTCTTGCTTGGAGTAATTTCAAGTTTAAAAAGAAGTTCATAATTTTCCACATGTGAAGGTATGTGGTAATCAGGGAGGGGTAAGCAGGGACCCACATGTGAAAGGAGTGGAAAATAAACATTTTTGTCCTCAAGGAATTAATAAGCTAATTTCAGATAAGATAGACCCTCATGAAACAGTTACATGGAATGTCAGGCAGAGTCTAGCTAAGAGCCAGGATGAGAAAGACAGGTAGTATGTACTCTCAGGTTATAGACAACAGTCTGGAAGAGTCAGGGGCCACTTGAAGATCAGGTGGGATTGGGGGTTGTGGGGAATCTCCCCAGTTAGTAGGAGAAATGGCTTCAGCAAGGTATGAAGATGAGGCAGTGAACACAGAACGGTTTAAATTTAACTGGGGGGTGGGGGGTGAAAAAATTAGTCACCATTGAAAATGATGCAGGCAAGTAACTCTTAGAAAAACAAATTCCGTTCTTCAAGCATGCGCACGCGTTATGACACCTGTTTTTTGGAGGTCGCCTTGAAAATACTAAAGTAGTCTAAAGTTCAGTAATTGTGACTGATAGAGGGTCTGGCTCAAAACCAACAAAAAAGAAAAACTCGCTAACTTTGAAAACTCTGTCAACAGATTCAGTCTACTCCATGGAGTCATCAGAGGGGATGAGCTGGAACAGGATAAGAATTTTCCTCATCTTTTCCTCTCAAGGCATAAAGGCTGAGGACAGACCACATTTGTGGCCAGAGAGAGCAGTGTGCAGTGAAACTTGGCTTGGATCTTGGATCTCGAAGAGGGCAATCATTCATCAATTGGGCTGCAGTTACAGATGACTTTTCCTGAGTGTCGACAAGGGGACGGGTGAGGAGAGTGTTCTGATGGAGCCATTTTACCTCCTCATGCCTGTGTCAAGGGCTCATAACTATCCGTGTGCTGTGTAGAGAACTGTTCTCAGCAGCTTGGGATGGGGGAGTGACTGCCTGTCTGAAAGCTGGGTCCTGGGGTGGAGCCCAAGCTTGTTCAAGCTTAGTTCACCAAGAAAGCAGCGAGGATTGTCTTTCTGATGCAGAGCAAGACAAGCCACACCTCATCTTTGCCTGTAACAAAATCACAATTACGTCAGGGGATAACACTGGAGTGACTAATGATTGTGACCTCATTCAAAGAGAAAGGGGGGCTCCTGGGTGGCTCAGTTGGTTGGGTGTGGGACTCTTCATTTGGGCCCAGGTCATGATCTTGGGGTCTTGAGATCTAACTCCGGTGGGCTCTGCGCTGGGTGTGGAGCCTGCTTGGGATTCTCTCTCCCTCTCCCTCTGGCCCTTCCCCTCACCCCCAGTTCATGCTCTTGCTCCTCTCTCAAATAAATAAATAAAATAAAATAAAATAAAATAAAATAAAATAAAAGAGAAAGGGTACTACCTCCTGCTACTTAGAGGGATGGTAGCCCTGACTTAGTCACAGCGAAGACAGGCATGGTTGGGTCTGTCACTCATTTATCTCTGGTTTTTAAATTGCCAGGAGAGGAGATTTATGGAAAACCTCTGTGACTTCTCTCGGGGAGATCATCTGGTCCACCCTCCCTTCGCAGAACCCACTCCAGGCTAATCGCCTTAGCAGTCAGATAGGATTACTGGAGAACTTGTTTCTTGGAGCCGTCTTTCTTTATCAAAGCAAATATTGTACAGTTTTGGTGCATTTTGTTCTCCCTGTGTTGTAAATTAACTTTAATTTTAAACATGTTTGTAGGTAGAAGACTGGGATGATTTAGAACAACAACCACAGAAGTACTTCAGTGTCGACTCCTCAACTGTATGTCACTTTCACGGGCAGCAACTGCTGGTGAATCCCCCCTGATTTCTAGCAAGGTCTGCAAGGTCGCTCCTTGATCCTGACTTCTCTGCCACACGACCAAAGCTATTGCTGGTCCTTGTCAGCTTTTGTTGCTCTTAATTATTCTTACTGACCTCTCCACCAATAAAATAGATAATGAGGGATAGCTATAGATTCATGTGGTTATCAAAGGCTGTCACCTGCTTTGGGACCTCATTTAAATTATCCATGTCTTGTTAAGTTTCTCAGAGTTTTACCAGTGGGCATACTAGAAGAAACTAATCCATGCCTTTCTCTGTAAAATATTTATTTGTGTATATATTTGCATATACAAAAATGTAACTTTATATACAAATGAGTATATTTTATATAAAATTACATGTATGTTTCCAAATATAAAATATAAATTTATATTTATATATAAATAAAATTATGTATATATTTGCATACATATAACAATATAATTTGTCACTAAATAGTATATGCCCTTCCACAAGGTTCAGTCATATGGTTCAGTCATACACATGATATGGACAGTAAAAAGCACGGGAATGGATCCATATGTGTAGAATTCTCGAGTCACTTAACCTCCCTCCCTAGCCTTATTTTCCTGATCAGGAAGCAGAGGTGAATTAGCTGAGTTCCGGTTCTTTCTTTCTTTCTTTGTCTTTCTTTCTTTCTTTCTTTCTTTCTTTCTTTCTTTCTTTCTTTCT
>NC_058407.1:111418665-111510898 GCF_002201575.2 Neomonachus schauinslandi | reverse complement strand
TCTTTCTTTCTTTCTTTCTTTCTTTCTTTCTTTCTTTCTTTCTTTCTTTCTTTCTTTCTTTCTTTCTTTCTTTCTTTCTTATGAGCTGAGTTTTCTTAGACACCTCCATATATATTTTCCTTGTATATCTCAGAAATTTTTTTAAAAAGCACAACTTCAAATTTACATTTCTTTTGTAGTGCATTCTAATATCTAAGTCATCAAGAGTCAAGATTTGAAAAATGGTGATCCTTTTCCATTTTGAATTTTCCAAGACCATTTTCTTCCTTCAGTGAAGCCCTCTGGGAATACCGTTCAAAGAGGGAGCTCCGCGAGGGCAGAACAGAAGCTCCGGTGTGCTCTTGGGCAGGGAGGGTTGACTGAGAGATTTTGACTGGCCCTTAGTGGCTTCGATCAGGAAATGAGAGGCTGCCCCAAGAGGGCACTCTGGGGACTCTTGACAAGGAGGTGGAGGCCCCTGGCTGCAGGCATCACTACACTGGCTTGCTCCATGCTTCTCAAGTTCAAGGGGGTTGCTTTGTGAGGTGACAATGATAGGCTGGAACTTGGAGGTGACTTTTTGGGGGCATCTCACCAATAGGTCCTAAAGATGCTTCCTCATGATTAAAGTGAAAACAAGATGGAACAAAGTCCCGCCACTGGACTCTTGAGCTTTCCTGTGAATTGGATCAGGCAAGTCACAAAGGAAAGCAACAGATGATATTAAAGTATCATTGAGGAGAGTGACACTCTCAAAAAGGCAGGAGTTTCCTGCCATCTTACCCCACAAAGAACACTCATTTTGACAATGACCACGGAGGAGAGGGCCATGGTGGGGATCTGGGAGTCTGGTGGACAAGCTTTAGCACGTCGCTAGAGCAAAACCATCAGTCAGTCAGTAAAGCCTGGAGGAGGTGACTGCTTCTTCAAATGGGAAGACTTCAAGGAACAGGAAAAATGAGGAAATACACTGAATGTTAAAATAATTCAGTTTAGAGAGAGTATGATAAACCTATACATCTCTGAGTCTTCTTAGCAAAATGAGACAGATGAGCCAAATCTACTCCTACTTTTCCTCTGGTGCCTGCCTGCATTCCTACCTGGACCCCACTCTGCGGTTGTACTAGTTCAGCAGGGGCAGAAAGTTTTAGTGGTTTGGAGGTTAATAAGCTTAAATAACCTCAAGGATGGTCTCATATAACAAAATGTTGCTGAACTTGATATTGAGTCAGAGAAGAGTCCGCATTACTGACTTCTGCAATTGAAATTAACACATTGAAAGTTTTTCCAAACTAATTGGTAAAAATTTTTTTCAGATTGACTTGCACTCGTAAACTAGATTTAATGTTTTTTCTTCAAGAACATTTTGTATAAGTCTAAAACATGTTTTGTTTTGTTTTTTTAATGAAACTTTTCAGTTGGGAATAAGTGCAAATTCACCTCTGATTTGACAACTTCTAGTTAAATCAGACTAGCTAGACTAAACCAGGGCTTGGCAAACTCTAGCTAGTAGACTAAATCTGGCTTATCACCTGATTTATACAGCCCCTGAGCTGGGACTAAAATTTTTAACTGATCGAGAAAAATTAAAAAAAAAAAGAATATTTTGTGACATGTGAAAATTATATGAAACTGAAATTTCCATAAATAAGGGTTTATTGGAACACGCAAAAAAAAAATAAAATGTCATTTAAGGATATTTGACCACATTTATTAAAATTTAGGGGAACCTGGCTGGCTCAGCTGGTGGAGCATGGGATTCTTGATCTCCAGGTCAGGAGTTCAAGCCCCACATTGGGTGTAGAGCTTACTTCAAAAAAAAAAGTAATGCAGCAATTTCACTTTTTCTTACAGATGTGCTCACATGGATATGTACAGGACATTCAGCATTATTTGTAATGTACAGGACATTGCAGCATTATTTGTAATGGTAAAACACAGAAACAATCTCAATGCTCATGAATTATGTTTCAGTCATACACATGATATGGACAGTAAAAAGCACGGGAATGGATCCATATGTATAGAATAATCCCCAGGTGTATTAGTTTCCTACTATTCCAGCAACGAAGGACCACAAACTTAGTAGCTTAAAACAAGCAATTTTATTATAATTCATATATAGAAGTTAGAAGTCTAGAATCAGTTTTACTGGGCCAGGTTCAAGGTGTTGGCGGTGCCAATTCCTTGCGGAGCCTCCAGGGAAGAATCCTTTTCTTTGTCTTTTCAGCTTCTAGGACTGCCTGTGTTCCTTGGCTCATAGCTCCTTCCTTGATCTTCAAATCTTTGACCTTCTGACCTTCACTTCCATCCTCTGATCTTTTTCTCTGCTTCTCTCCTGCATTGGGCCGCCCGGATAATCCAGGCTAATCCAGAATGATCTCTTTTCAGGATCCTCATTCAATCATATCTACAAAGTTCTGTTTGCCAAATAAGGTTTACAGGGTCTGGAAATTAGCATGTGGGCATCCTTGGGGAGCTATTACTTAGTCTTACAAACTAGAATATACTTTTAGGCAAGCATAGCAAGGTACATAATGGCATGAACGGAACGCTACCATTTGTGTTTAAAAAAATGGGATAGGTATCTAATCTATGTTCTTGTATATACATAGACTTTCTCTGAAAAGACACCTGGGAATCTGGGAACAGAGAATTTGGGGCCGGATGGGAGTCACAAATGGGAAGAAAATTTGCCTTTTGTAACTTTTTACTTTTTAAATAGAATAGGATTCTATTCTATACAAATTAAACCATGGTTCTGGTCTCTTTCTTACGAAACCGTCACAAGAATTTTGATTGTCAGGTCCTTGTCGGTTTTACCTTTTGGTTACTAACTTACGATAATAAGAGAGAAAGTAAGGGCACCTGGGTGGTTCAGTTGGTTGGGCATCTGCCTTCAGCTCAGATTATGATCCTGGAGTCCCTGGATCGAGTCCTGCATAGGGCTCCCTGCTCAGCGGGGGGCCTGCTTCTCCCTCTCCCTTTGCCGCTCCCCGCCACCCAGCTCGTGCTCTCTCGCTCTCAAATAAATAAATAAATAAATAAAATCTTTAAAAAAAAGAGAGAGAAAATAAAAGAAAGGTAGAAAAACCAAGTTTAATGATAATCCTTGAACTGGTTTTCAGTACAGGATAATTGAATATTGACTTGCCTTTCACCTTCAAGACTCCACGTGAGAGTCAACTGAAACCGTGCCCCAGAGGGTTAATGAGGTTGAAACTAGAAGAAAGTTTACAGCTTGTTTTTCAGAGAACTGTTTCTCCCCAGTCAGCTATTGTATGTCTTTTTTCAGACCCCACTAACAAATCCACTAGCTGTCTCTGCAGAAGCCTGGACTCAAGGTCAACTGATATGGTTCCAGCCTCTGAACAAGCAAGGAGGGCCCTGCATTCCTTACCGGAGATAAGGAGCCCACGACCCCATCTGGTTTATACTGGCTCTCAGAGCATGCCCATAGCCCCTTCTCCTTGTCCTAAAATAATCTCCCGACTCAGGGGCTGAATTTAACCTCCTTCTGATGTTAGGTCTCCACCCCGAATGAACATGGGATGTCTGTTACATATGTTCCTCATGAATCGCCATATATCCCCACCATTTTCATCACAATGTTTGTAATCTCAACCCCTGTGATTATAAAAAACTTGTTGCCTCCCCCTGCGGGGTGGCGGACTTGAGACTTGCCCTCCAGTCTCCCCATTTGGCTGCTCCTAGAATAAACTCTTTCCTTGCTACAAACCTGATGTCCAACTGGCTGATTGATGTGATTGGCTTTGCTGCGTGTTGGGCAGAGACTTGGGTTTGGTTACATGACTACTTCCCACCACACGGATCCTTTGTGAAGTCAGTGCTCCTGGGCCCTTCAGCCCAACTTCTCTTGAAAGAGGCTTTTTGCCAGGAATCATCAGAAGACAAAGAAAACCATCTCCTGAGCTCTGGGGGATAGCACCGCTTTTCGAAATTCTTTGAGGAGACGTAGGCAAGACATTTTTTCTAGTTCCCAGTCCATTGGAAGATCTGTTTCTCAGGAGTAATATTTCAGGGCTAGGAGGACTTTGCGATCATCGGGTTCAAACTTCTCCTTTTAAAGCTGAGGAAACAGATGGATATGGATGAGATGAACTCATGGTCAGTGCCAAGTGCAGCCCACGAAACACAGTAAGGACTCACTGCACGAGGACAACATGACAGGCCTTGGGTGAGCCGCAGAGATGAGAAGGGTGGCCCGCTCTCAAGGAGCCCCCGGTTACAAACTGCTGCCGAGAAGGGTGGCGAGGTGGCCTGGTGCGAGAGCCCGAGCTGAGTAAATAAACGATCGGTCTCATGCGGTGCGTGGGGCTGCAAATTAAGTGTGACAGACGCGTTAGCCTGCGTCAGGAGCTGGAGTCCCAGGACAGGGGAGCAGAACAGCGTGAGAACACCTGGCATATCGCAGCCTCCTCGGCGGCTCTGTAGCTTCGGAGCAGAAAGAACAAGGAGGGAAGCAGGCGAGGAAGTTGAGAAGTAGATGGAGCAAGATCATGAAAGATCTTGTACATGGGTGGGTTTTCTGTTCTTTACAGAATTATACGCATTGACAAACTTTCTGTAAAGGGCCATATACTAAATGTTTTAGGTTTGGCAGGCAACATGTATCTCTGTATGCACATATTCCTTTTTTATTTTTGTACAACCCATTAAAAATGCAAAAAAACAATTTTTTTTTTTTAAGTAGGCTTCACGCCTGGCATGGAGCCAGAAGTGGGGCTTGAACTCACAACCTGAGCTGAGATCAAGAGTCTGAGACTTAACCGACTGAGCCTCCCAGGGGCCCCGCGAAAACCATTCTTAACTTGCAAGCCAGATTTAGCTCACAGGTCATAGTCCTGCTAATCTGTGTAGGCAATGAAAAGCCATTGGAGACTTTTTTTTCTACTTTTTAAAAACTGAAGTATAGGGGTGCCTGGGTGGCTCAGTTGGTTAAGTGACTGCCTTCGGCTCAGGTCATGATCTCAGGGTCCTGGGATCGAGCCCCACATTGGGCTTCCTGCTCAGCGGAGAGTCTGCTTCTCCCTCTCCCACTCCCCCTGCTAGTGTTCTCTCTCTCGCTGTCTCTCTCTCTCTGTCAAATAAATAAATAAAATCTTTAAAAAAAAGGTTAAAAATTGAAGTATAATTAACATACCATGTTATATTAGTTTCAGATGTACAGTATAGCGATTCAATCATTCTATACATTACGCAGTGCTCACATGATGAGTGTACTTTTAATCCCCATCACCCATTTCACCCATCCCCCCACCCACCTCCCCTCTGGTAACCATCAGTTTGTTCTCTGTAGTTAAGTCCAGGTTTTTTCTTTTCTTTATTTTGTTTCATTTGTCTCTTTTTTTCCTTTGTTCATTTGTTTCGTTTCTTAAATTCCACATATGAGTGAACTCATGGTATTTGTCTCTGACTGACTTAGTTCACTTAGCATTCTATTCTCTGGATCCACCCATGTTGTTGCAAATGGCAAGGTTTCATTCTTTTTTATGGCTGAGAAATACTCCATCATATATATGTATATATATATATATATATATATACCACATCTTCTTTATCCATTCATCTATCAGTGGACATGCGGACTGCTTCCCTAACTTGGCTGTTGTCAATAATGCTGCAGTAAACATAGGCGTGCATATATCTTTTCAAATTAGTGTTTTCATTTTCTTTGGGAAGTAGTGTGATTACAGGATCATAGGATAATTGTATTTTTAATACTTTGAGGAACCTCCGTGCTGTATTTGGCAGTGGCTGCCCCAGCCTGCATTGCCGCTGGACTTTTAATCAGGAAATGATCAGATATGAGCTTTGGAAAGGGAGCTCTGGTGGCAGAGATTGGGGGCTATAGGGAGAGTTAGGTGGGAGGGCATATGTCAAAAAAGACCTCTAAGGAGGCTCATCATGATAGTCCAGGGAGAAATAATGAGGGCCAGAACCAGGGTGGTGACAGTGACGTCACTTCTTGGCACCTGGGTCGAATACAGACATGCAAGAATGGAAGGATGTGGTGTTACCTTTCTCTCTCCCTCCTTCCCACAAGCTCCCTGGGACACTCTTCTTGTCCACTGGGGACGATGGGGACAAGTGGTGGAAGGCTGCCATGAGCTTCGGCCCCCTCTGTCCAGGCACAGCTTCACCCTGAGGGACAGTGCAAGCCCTCTGAGCGGGACCCCCCTTTTCCTGGCAGCCCCTGGGGGGGCGGGGTCCAGGTCTCCCGCCTCCTGCTCAGGCTCACACTGGGCTACGCTGACTCTCTTTCCTTTGGGGTCAGAGAGTCTCATTCTCTCTTTGAAATAAGCTTTTCCGCAGAATTATCTTACTGCGTCTGCCAGCACCACGTCTGGGTATTTATTCCAACCTCACTCTAACTGCCTGGAGTACAGCTCAAGTGTTACGCTTTTCTCCCCATCTCTTTTGTTTACGGCCAAGAAGTTTCCTGTTTCAGGAGGATCAGGCAGGAACACAGGGACCCTGCGGAGGGTTTAAGTCCTGTCTTTTCCTTCGCTAGGTGCTGATTACATCGTCCCTTCTTGTGGGAATAGGGCTGCCTCCCAACAGACGATTTGTGTACATGCTCTTTGCATGTTTTCTGTCACTTATATTCCTTCTGCTATTTATTGACCCGTTTCCCTTTTATCCCAGAGACCATCTCTTCTTCCCCTTATCTGTTCCTCCCATTTCTCTGTAACTGCCTCTTTCATCTCTTCAGGGTTATCTTTCTCCCCCCAGGACATGGATACTTTTTTCAAGATTTTCTTGCCGTTCCCAGGATAGAATTCGTGCCCTTTTTACCTCTGTTTCCTCCTCAAATGCTTTATTGCAATTTCTTGAATTACGTCTCTAATAAGTGGCTTGCACATCCTGATCAGTATGTGTTTTTGAATGCTTCAAATATAGATGACCACAGAAGAGATTTTCTACTTTCCTTTTTTCTGCTATTTCGTGGCATAACAATTCATTGTGGGGTTTGGGGATATGAGGATTTCCCTTCAGCTGTACGGGAAAGGGATGCAGACCTCAGGATATGGCCCCTGGCCCTCACTGATGTGTCTTTGTTTGGGGCGTGAGTTCCCTCATTTGTGTAACACAGAGCAACGTTTTTGGCCGAGAATGTTCTCTCCTTTTGCCATACCTGCTTTAGTCAGGGCTGGCCTTTATTTTCCTTATTGTTTATGTACTTGATTATTGCTTCCATCATCTGTGGATCATTTTATGAATCTATCCAAACACAGCAGTCAGATGTTCCTATTTGGACCTTAAACTCTTCACCCGAGATGATACAGGTATGGTGACAGAACTCTTACTTAGCCAGGTAAGTTCCAAATTGGAACATTCAGTCCTGTGGTCCTCATGGGTAGCAGTGGTGACAGTCATGATAATGGTGGCCCTAAGAGTTTTCGATGACACTTCAGTGTTTGCCATAGGCCAGATACTGCGCTAAGCTCTTCATTCGGTACTCTATTTGGCCCTCAAAGATTTTATTTATTTATTTATTAGAGAGAGGGAGTGAGAGCGAGCCTGAGCCGGGGTGGGGGTGGGGGGACACGAGGCAGAGGGAGAGGCAGAAGCAGACTCCCCGCTGAGCAGGGAGCCCGATGCGGGGCTCGATCCCAGGACCCCGAGATCATGACCTGAGCTGCAGGCAGATGCCCAACCAACTGAGCCACCCAGGTGCCCCCAAGTTACGGACTTTTATCCTGTCATTTTACAAATGAGGAAACAGGGTTAGAGAGATTAATGTATTTACCCAAGGCTGGATGATGGCACCAACATTCAACTGTACTTATCATGACATTTTCACCAGTTTGGGTGGCCATATATACAGTTGCATTTTCTTTAGGCATCATCAAAGGATTTGTCAAGGCACAGGAATGTTAGTCACAACACTTGGGTTTGTCCCGTTTTGTGTTCTCAGCACCCACCTGTCCCAAGAAGTGTAGTTCAGGATCTCCACTGTTTCTGGGATTAAGCTTCCCTTTGGGTAAGGAGACACTGTAGCCCCCAAAGTGAACCCTAAGTCCACCGAGCAACCACTGAAGGCCAACACTTCACCACGAGGCATAGTGCCCAGGGCCCAGGAGACTTTTAGGGGCCTGCAATAATGTTGCAATTTCTCTTAAGATCAGAAGAAAAATGAACTTCTAGGACAAAAAAAAAAAAATGTTTTAATATGTAATACTAATATATTTGTCCTTATACCAATGCAATCATAGATGATAATTTTGATTAATTGATTGATTGAAGAAGAAACCCATGAAGGCAAAAATGCCAGGGCCCGTGACATCACAACATGACCTCTGAGCAGAGCCCACACAGGGCTCTGGGCCTCCCAGCTTTCACTTCTCTTGTCAGTTGTCTCCTCAGCATGGAAGGGAGAGAAGCCCCTGGAGTCACACCCTCTGCCTGGAGCACTTCAATCGGGACAGTTGCTTATCTCCTCGGAGCCTCCTCTTCCTTGCTAGTGTCAATGTGAGGATGGGATGCAACATTGCTAACCCAGAGCAAGGGTTCCGTTGGTGTTAGCTCTTTTCCAGCAGCTTCCTAGCTGCAGAAGGGGCCAGAAGCCACATCTGAAATACAGAATACACAGAAAAGTACCATGTAAAAGGAAAAGGGATGAATAACCAAACGACATGATTACAGCCACCCAAATAAAAAGGTATTTTATTTTCAGACAACATTGAACTCATGCCCTGAATTCTTGCCTGTAATCTTTTGAAATGTATGTGGGGTCCTGGTTTAGGATTGAGTCACTGGGTCTAGAAGCAGATTGCTTAGGTTGGAACTTGGTTCAATCACTTACAAGCTGTGGAACTTGGGGAGTAAGTAGACCTCTCTGGGCCTCAGTTTTCTCATCTGTGTAGTGGGAGTATTCACTGTAATTGCCTTTCTCAAGTTGTTTTGAGCATTAAATGAGTTAAACAACAAGAGCTTCTAGAATAGAGCCCAGCATATGGTGTGAGCTCAATAAATATTAGTTATATTGTTGCTATTATTATGCTAGACCAAGAAAATGAGCTTTCTTCAGAGCTTTGGTTCTCAGACCTTTTCCTCTGTATTTATCTATGATTCTTTGCTTTCTATATCTGGTCATTTACCAATCACGTATAAGACACCACTCTCTCTGATAGTTTATTCTATTTTTAAAAATCTTTATTATGATTATTTTTTTGCAGTCCTTATCAAAACACCAACAGCATTTTTCACAGACTAGAACAAATAATCCTAAAATTTGTATGGGACCACAAAAGACCCCGCATAGCCAAAGCAATCTTGAAAAAGAAGAAACTGGAAGTAACACAATCTCAGATTTCAAGATAAGCTACAAAGTTGTAGTAATTGGGGAGCCTGCCTGGTTCAGTTGGTACAGCATATGACTCTTGATCTTGGGGTTGTAAGTTTGAGCCCCACAATGGGTGTAGAGATTATTTAAAAAATAAAAAAAAATTATAAAAGAACCCCCATTAAAGTTGTAGTAATCAAAATAGTATGGTACTGGCATATAAATCAATGACCAGAAATAAACCCACAATTATATGGTCAATTAATCTTCAACAAAAGTTGAAGTTGACAAAATGGGAACAAAACAGTCTCTCCAACAAATGGTGTTGGGAAAACTGGACAGCTACATGCCAAAGAATGAAACTGGACCACTTTCTTACACCACACACACAAATAAACTCAAAATGGATTAGGGACTTAAATGTGATAACCGAACCCATAAACATCTCTGTAATTTCTCTGCTTTCGGCCATATCAACATTTTTTTTAGATATGTCTCTTGAGGCAAGGGAAACAAAAGCAAAAACAAACTATTTGGACTACACCAAAATAAAAAGCTTTCGCCTAGCAAAGGAAACAACCAACAAAACTGAAAGACAACTTACCGAATGGGAGAAGATATTTGCAAATGACATATCTGATAAAGGGTTAGTATCTAAAATATATAAGGAACTTACGTAACTCAATACCAAAAAGATTAAAAAAAAATGGGCAGAAGACATGAACATACATTTCTCCAAAGAAGACATCCCGACGGCCAACAGACACATGGAAAGATGCTCAGCATCACTCGACATCAGGGAAATGCAAATCAAAGCCACAATGAAATATCACCTCACATTTGTCAGAATGGCTAAAATAAAAAATTCAAGAAATAACACGTGTTGGCGAGGATGTAGAGAGAAAGGAAACCTGGTTCACTGTTGGTGGGAATGCAAGCTCAGGCAGCCACTGTGGGAGACAGCATGGAGGTTCCTCAAAAAATTAAAAATAGTGGGCACCTGAGTGGCTCAGTCGTTTAGCGTCTGCCTGCGGCTCGAGCCCCACATCGGGCTCCTTGCTCAGCGGGAAGCCTGTTTCTCCCTCTCCCGCTCCCCCTGCTTGTGTTCCTTCTCTTGCTGTCTCTCTCTCTGTCAAAAAATAAATAAAATCTTTAAAAAAAAAAATAGAACTACCCTACGATCACACTACTGAGTATTTATCCAAAGAATATGAAAACACTAATTCGAAAAGATATATGCGCCCCTACATTTACTGCATTATTTACAATAGCCAAATTATGGAAGCAGCCCAAGTGTCCACCAATAGATGAATGGATAAAGAAGATGTGGTGTGTATATACAATGGAACTTTTCTCAGCCATAAAAAAGAAAGAAACCTTGCCATTTGCAACAACAGGGATGGAGCTAGAGAGTATAATGCTAAGTGAAATAAGTCAGTCCGAGAAAGACAAATACCATATGATTTCACTCATATGTGGAATTTAAGAAACAAAACAATGAACAAAGAAAAAAAAAAAAAGAAACCAACAAAACAAAACAAAAAAAACCCCAGACTCTTAACTATAGAGAACAAACTGATGGTTCCCAGAGGGGAGGTTGGTGGGGGCTGGGGGAAATAGGTGAAGGGGATTAAGAATACTCATTATGAGCCCTGACTAATGAATAGAATTGTTGAATTGCTATATTGTACACCTGAAACTAATATAACACTGTGTTAACTATACCGGAATTAAAATAAAAAGAGAAAATATAAAAAAAATACTTAAAATTATTATTTTTGTAATTGAAGTATAGCGACATAATATTATATTAGTTTTAGGTATATAACATAGTGACTTGACAATTATATACATTGTAAAATGCTCACCACAGTAAGTGTATTTACCATCTGTTGCCACACAAAATTATATAATACTATTGACTATATTTCCTATGCTGTACTTGTTGTCCCCATGACTTATTTATTTTATATTTGGAAGTTTGAACCTCTTAATCCCCTTCCCCTACTTCTCCAGTCTCCCCACTAGCAAAGGAAGTTTGTTCTCTGTATTTATGAGTCTGTTTTTATTTGTTTGTTTTTTAGATTTCACACATGAGTGAAATACACGGTGTTTGTCTTCTTTGTCTGACTTATTTCACTTAGCATAATGCCCTCAAGGTCCATCCATGTTGTCATAAATGGCAAGATCTCATTCTTTTTTATGGTTGAGTAATATTCCATTGGGTATATATACCACATCTTCTTTACCCCTTCATCTATCAATGCACATTCCGTATCTTGGCGATTGTCCATAATGTTGCAATAAACATAGAGGTGCGTATATCTTTTCGAATTAGTGTTTTCATTTTCTTCCTGTAAATACTCAGCGGGGAAATTACTGGATCATATATCAATTCTATTTTTAATTCTTTGAGGAACCTGCATACTGTTTTCCATAGTGGCTGCACCAATCTGCATTCCCACCAACAGTGCACGAGGGTTCTCTTTTTTCCACCTCATCACCAATACCTGTTATTACTTGTCTTTTTGATACTAGCCATTCTGACTGGTGTGAGGTTCTGACAGTTTGTTTTAAATTATTCCTTTTGCAGAGCTTGGACCTACACCCCAGTGCATTTTACTCAGCAGAATGCAACACCCACATTGCATGCCACGCCTGGCTCTTACAGCGCAGGATGAGATTCTCACTGACACAAACAGAAGGGGGTTTAATGGAAGATGTGGTCGTGGAGGGTGGGAGAGTAGGAAAGAGCAGGGAACAGAGAGATCACAGAATCCACAGGATTTGTTCCTTGGAAATAGTCAGGATCCATAAGCACCTCAAAGAATCAAGAAACAAGAAGGTGCATAACTATCTTACAACTAGCACAGCGTGTGGGGTTTTGTCCCTTCCCACCTAGCCGCCCCCACCCCCCCCGCCCCCTCCACCACGCTTTCTCACACGTCCCTGCTGCAGTAACATGGCGGCATTCCCTTACCCTTGCTCATGATTCAGTCTCAGGAGCGAGGTGGCTGAGCTTGGGTCCTTGCCAGTCCTCTGCATCCGCCAGGTTTGTCGGGAGAAGAAACATCGATTCCTGCAACCTCTGGTTCCCAAGTGGGAAGGCACACACAGGGCTCACTCTGCCTTATGTCTGTGTGCCCTCAAGGAGGAGAATGGATGCTCGGGTCCCCAAAGGACAAAGGGTCCCTGGAGTCTGCCAACACCATCATGTTGCGGCAAGTTTACACAAGGCTTTCGTCTGTCGCATGGGCAGGACGGAAGGTTTGTGTGTCTCCCGGCCGTTGGCCCCTCCCCCACTTCATTAGCGCGGTTTTGGAGAGAGCCTCGAAGAGCTGTCCCATCCCAGGCCTTCAGGACGAGCCACACTCGGACCCCTCCTGACACACACAGACAGACTGCAGATCCCAGAGGCACTTGGTCCCCATCCTTTGTTCAAGGATCTTCGCCCTCGGGAGGCAGATCCATTACATGTAACACAAACACCTTCTGTTGTCACTTAAGACATTCCCCTTTCCTAAACTCACTAAAGGTCACCCCTCTCCTCTTTTCCAAAATCAGTCTGTGTACAGAACACAGTTCCTGGTTCCTTGAGAGTGGAGGCTGGATTTAAGGAATAGAACCAGAGAAGCTGTGGTTTTTGCAGGAAGAGAATCTTCTTTTTCCACTGATGTGGGGCTGGGTCAGGCAGGAGAAAGCTGCAGGGGGGATCTGCCTCTCTCCCTCACCACCCCCAGAGCAAACTCCGGATTGTGCTAGACTTTGGGGGCCTGGAAAGAGCAGCTCAGGCTCACCTGGAACCTTCCTTGCTGCTAAACGATTTGGTCTGGAGCTTGCTGATCAGGGGCTCTTGTTTTGCTGGTGATTTTTCTTTTCTAGGAAAGAACGCCAAGCAAAGGAGAAAGTGTGAATACCTCCTTTGTTTGGATATGGTGTATTTCAGTGAGAATTACAGGATTTCATCTTCGTTTGCTCCTTTCGGTTTCCTCAGCTCCGGAGCAGCCACCGCTGGTTTCAGACCTTCCAGAACAGCCCAGCGCTTGGGCACCCCAGCGTGGGAATCGAAGAAACAGCTCTGTGAGCTCACAGTTCTTGTCAGTAACACAGGGATTTTCCTGAGGTTTACCTTTGAAATTCTACTTTTCAACAGAGCACTATAATATTTGAGCAGCAAGAAGATTTTAGAGGTCATCAAATAGAATGTCCACTTCATAGACATGGAAATAGAGACCCAGAAGGATTAGAATATTTGCTCAGGGTCAGGTGCTGAATGATTCTCAAAGCAGGACTTGACGCCTAGATCCCCAGACTCCCAGCCTAGCGGTTTCCACGTGGAGACATTCAGATAACGACATTCCGTTTGTTCCCCCTTCTTGTTGCTCACCGGATAATTTACTTGTCTCTAAACTTTTTAAAAAAAGATTTTATTTATTTATTTATTTGAGAGAGAGAGAGAGGGAGCAAGTGTGGGGGGAGGACAGTGGGAGAGGGACAAGCAGACTCTGAGCCGAGCGTGCAGCCCCACTCGGGGCTCGATCCCAGGATGACCTGAACCGAAGTCAAGAGTTGGCCACTTCCCGACTGAGTCACCCAGGTGCCCCTAAACTTTTTTGTTTTGATTAATCCTTATGTACCTCTTGCTATTGCAGACATTGGATAGCCTACTGTCTTTGAGATGTCGCATGTTATTAGCTGTATTTGGTGGTGTCTCTGATTTTATAGGTAAAATCTATAACCATCATCTTTCCTAACTAGAATTTTTTAAAATAAAAAAAAAAGCACTCAAAAATAAGTTTCCTGGGGCGCCTGGGTGGCTCAGTCATTGAGCGTCTGCCTTCGGCTCAGGTCATGATCCCGGGGTCCCGGGATCGAGCCCCGCATCGGGCTCCCTGCTCCGCGGGAAGCCTGCTTCTCCCTCTCCCACTCCCCCTGCTTGTGTTCCCTCTGTCGCTGTGTCTCTCTCTGTCAAATAAATAATAAAATCTTTCCCGATGTGGGGCTCGATCCCAGGACCCTGGGATCATGACCTGAGCTGAAGGCAGATGCTTAACGACTGAGCCACCCAGGCGCCCCAAATAATAAAATCTTTAAAAAAGAAATAAGTTTCCTTTTTTTGTTCTAGTTCTGTTAGAAGCTGCCCAATTTCAGATGCATTTCCAGGGAACTTTGTTTCCCCATTTACTGAAATATGTAAAACATGCTTGGTGCGAGGTGGCGCTTGAGCTGTCAACGTCTTTGCTGCGTATCTTCTGAAGGTCACACTGTGTCAAGGGCTTCACGATGTGGTTGTAGGTCAGGCTGCCAACTGGCGACTTGTCTGAAGCTTCTCCCTCCCACTTGCTTACATTTCTGGGGCTGTCCCTGATCACAAGAGTGGATCAGCCGTATGCTGGTCTAATTCTCTTCCACTATGAATTCAGGGAAACAAGTAAAAGGCACGAGGCGTAGGGGGCCCCCAGACGAAGGCAATAGTTTGGGTGGCTTCACTGTTAGGGGATTGGGTTTTACTGAGTTACAAGGTGACAGGTAGGGCTAGCTGATTACTTACCATCACACGCACTTGGCCTAAAGACGGTTTCCTTGCCGGGCTGCTGTACCCTAAGGCATTAGATTGCAGAGTGACCCGGGACTGGGCTTTGCTGGGCTTGGCTCCTGGGATACGGAGGTGTATGAGAAACTAGCTGAAAGCCTAATGAATGGATTTCAGGAATTTCCAGGAATACATACTCAATATGCCACTTTTTGTTGAAAAATGAATAAATACAGCATGTGGGAATGAATGAAGCACTTAGTGAGTGTTTTCTCCATTGGCAAAGCGATGTAGCGTATGTGTCCTCAGAGCCTCAGGGAAATACGGAAACAAGGAATGCTTTGTGAAGAGCTGAGAACACACTGGGATGCTTTCTGTGTATCACACAAGCCTCCGCATCATCACTCTGAATTCAACACATAGATTGTTTTATTTACAGGATTTTTTTTTTTTTTTAAACTCAACATAGCCCTTTGACTTGATTTTAGACCTCAATTTCATGGCCAAAGCATACATCCTGGAGGAATAGTTACCTTTTCTTTACTTAAAACAAGGACAACAACAGTATACTGGCTGAATGTTGCATTTATAAAGTGACATTCCCACATCTGCCTTGTGAATTTCTTTCTTAGTCAAGTGGTCATGAAGAAGGGGAAGATAAAAAAGAAAAGAAATAGGAGTAATTTAAGTAAAGAATAACTTCCTTTTTATTAGGTTTAACTTGAAACCAGGTATCATATTTATATAAATACTGTGGAAAATATTTAACCTATTCATAAAGGTTAAGTAACTAACTGATAAGCTTTGTAGGGAAAGTATGTTTAAATGCTCCCATTAAACTCAAACCGTGCCAGGCAATTTATCAAATTTTCAAATGCATAACCATTAGGAAACAGGAAAGAAGTCTGAGGAACAGAAAGAATTTCTGATGAACAAACACAGTTGTTCATTGTAGAAATTGTTGTTACTTTATATATCAGGGGGTGCAAAGTGAGTCAAAAAGTCAAAATAACAGGATTTAGACGAAAGCCTTAAATGATACAATTTAGTCTTCAGTAAAGGCTAAGATAAATTACTTTAGCTGCTGGCTGGAAGAAATCAAAGAGGCACGATATTTTAGCTGGTTCTCTTTCTCTATAAATAGTAAATGAAATGATTAGAGTAGCAAGGTTGAGACCTGTGGGTGGGGATGCAAATGGAACATCTGGGAGACCAGAAAAAAACTGTTTATAAGAATAAAAATTAGGCAATGATACATTTGTAGGTTTCTTCCTTGACTAGAATGGCCATATAATTAATCGTCCAACCAGGACCCTTGAGAGTGGAGGTGGACAGTTGGAGAGCAGGTGTACCCTAGGGTTATCATGGGGGATCCAGTGCATGTGGTCACCATTTCTTTGAACACAAGGAATTAGATAGGCCATTTCAGTTTTGTTTCTTTTGGGGGGACTGGGGTTCTTATGAACATTTTAAAGGATTTGTGTTATTTCTGCTGTAATAAAGGAAAATAATGCTCATAAAATCATCAGGCAAAATGTGTAACTAAAAAGTGAAAATCCCACACACATTCGTTTTTTCATCAGGAAGTGAAAGAACACATACAAGCCCATCACCCAGAGGCACCCTTTATGGCCCTTGGTTATCTACCAATTGAATTTTTATTATTCCTTTTATATATGTATGTATAGTTACATAATACTACTAGACCAGTTGTTTAATAACCTGAGCTTGGTCACTTTAATATTGTCAATTTATTAATATTATTAATATTATGAATCTTTCCATTCAATAAATGTTATTTTTAGTGACTGCATAGTTTTCTATTAGTTCAAAAAGTACTATAATTTATTTAACCAGTCCCCTATTTATGGACGTTTGTTTCCAATGTAATATAAACAACATTATATTAAATGCTTGGGATATGCATACTTTTAAAAATATTTATTTGACTATTTCCTTAGGATTTATTCCTAGAAGTGAAATTGCTAGATTCCAATGTGTGTGTGTGTGTATGTAAATATATAAATATAAATATATGTGCATATATATATATTATTTTTCAACTGCCAATAATTTATTTTCCCATTAAAGGTTTTATAAATTTTCCCATCCATCCATAGAGTATGGGAATTCCTGTTTCATCATATCAGGGCTAACATTAGATAGTAATAATTAAACTTTTTTTGCCAATCTGAAAGGTACAAAAGAGCATTTGGATTTAATATCCATTTCTGTGATTGTTAGTGAAGTGAAACATCTTTTTAAATGTTTATTAGACATCAGTCTTTTTTTTTTTTAAGATTTACTTATTCATTTTAGAGTAGGAGAGAGCATGTGAGTGGGGTGGGCAGGGGCAGAGAGAGAGGGAGAGAGAGAATCTCAAGCAGACTCCCTGCTCAGCTCAGAGCCTGACATGGGGCTCAATCTCACGACCGCAAGACCCTGAGATCATAACTTGAGCCGAAATCAAAAGTCAGATGCTCAACAGACTGAGCCGCCCAGGCACCTCTAATAAGAAATTAGCATTTCTTGGGGCACCTGGGTGGCTCAGTTGGTTACGCATCTGCCTTAGGCTCAGGTCGTGATCTTGGGGTCCTGGGATTGAGCCCTGCATGGGGCTCCCTGCTCAGCGGGGAGCTTGCTTGTCCTTCTCCCTCTGCCCCTCCACCCCACCCGTGCTCTCTCTCTCTCTCAAATAAATAAATAATATCTTTAAAAAAATTAGTATTTCTTATGTGAGTTGCTTGTACCTGTCCTATAGGAATCTCAAACTTGACAGATCTCAAAAAGAAAAACACTTATTACAGCCCTCTGAGTCAGCGCTGATTTTATTTATTTATTTTTTATTTTGAGTCAGCTCTTATTCTTACATTCTGTTGTCAGCATCACTCTTTATTCTGCTGTCAGGCTATAGACCTCAGAGATAGATGGCTTTTACTTCTCTCAACTTCTCAAGCCACTCTCACACCAGGTCTGATTTATTTCATTTCCACCATATTTCTCATATACGTTCCTCTTTTTCACTTCTTTACCTACTGATCTAGTTTGGAACGTTCTCTTGCTTTATTTTAGAAGGCTCCTAACTAGTAACAAAAGGCCAGAAGAGCTGATGCATGCTGGAGGTAGACCTGAGGCTAGAGTTCAAGTTTCCCAAGTCCCATAAAAGTCATTACTATTTCTCTTGCTAGACTATTACTTATTCATCTTTGTACCCGGTGCCTGACACATAGTAGGTACCTTGATAAACAAAGGATGACATTGTTTTTCTCATCTCTTGTCTCTCTCCTCTCTGATGAATCTTCTATGCTGTTTTCAGAATTAGCTCTCCAAAACACAAATATGACTGTGACACTCTTCTTTTAAGAATTGTTGCCCATGCCCCATTGACTAGCGCAGGGTTTCTCAATCTCAGTACTGTTGACATTTGGCCCAGATAATTCTTTGAATGTGGGGGGCTGTCCTGTACACTGTAGGACTATAGATGTCAGCAGCAGCACCCCCCCCCCTTTAGGGTAACAACCAAAAAATGTCTCCAGACATTGACAAATATTCCTTGTAGGATGGGGGTGACGGGCAAAATATCACCACTGGCTCAGAAGCACTGGCCTGTGTGAAAAAGTCAAAACTTAGCATGTCAGTCCTGCTCTGCTACCTTTCCAGCTTCATTTTGGCCTCGCCTGAACTTCTCAAATGTGCCCTCTACCTTAGCACCCATCTGGCTTCTCATGTGCTGTGCCTTCAGCACTTTATCCATAACAAAGGCCAACCACCACATCGAATAGACAAATGCATGTCGGATCAGATGTAAGAGAAGTTTGTTTTGTTTCACCCAGCAGCAAGGTGTGGCTGAACATGTCTGTGACCAGCCTTTCAGGAACCTAGGCTGGTTGACGTTCTGCCATCTTTGTTATATAGCTTCCAAGATGGCCCTGGGGATCATCTCCATTCTACTCGATGAAAAGAGAAAAGAGCATTGAGGAGTACACCAAGGAGATTTTTATGGTCAGGCCTGAAAGTGATGCACATCCCTTCCACTCTCATTCTATTGGCTGAAACTCAGTCACGTGGCCACGCTCAATTGCAAGGGAGGCTGGGAAATGTAGTCTAGCTGTGTGCTTAAGGAAAAAGCAGATCATGGATTTGCATGATTAGCTAGGCCTCCTTACCGCAATCAGCTTATCAGTTCAGCAGAACCCTGGTTATCCTTTAAGGCCTGGCTCAAATGTCACTCCTAGAAATATAAAATCTGATCTCTTCATTATAACCACTTTTATGCCCCTTGTTCATACTAGTGTACATTATGATATGGTTAGTATGGCATAAAAATAATTTCTTAAATCATTACTGTCTAGGATAGTTCCCAGTATGTGGTGGGTATATATTTGCTAAAAAAATGAATGGGTAATGTCTGATTATGGGGATGTATCATGGGAATGGCACAGGTATTCACTGAAAGTTTTTTGCTGTTGTTTATTGTTGTTTTTTGATCTCTGTTCCAGAAATCTGCACTAAAGATGAGACAAGGGCATTCCCAATTTCTTGCAGGACACACAGCATCATTTAAGGCCCAGGAAAAATGGAATGGGAATCTTCTCCTTCCTGTAGGCCAAATCGAATTCCTCTCTCAGTCTCCCTGAGCCTCAGATAGTCATCCGCCCCTCCCTGTGCTACCCACAGATGATCTTTCCACAGGCTTCCCTGAGTTCTCCCCCAACCCCTTCTGGCCCACTTCCTAAGGGCCTAGTGACGTCATCCTCCCACCAGAGATCTGCATTTAAAAAGGGGTGATTGTCAATCCTGAGGCATCACTGACTGATTAGTTATATCGGGAAAGAATTTGGGGTCCCGATTCTGAAAAAAGGCTGCCATGTTGGTGGTGGTGGTTTTTCATCTACACTTGTACATTTCCACAGGGAACAAAAGGAATAGTTAAAGGCAGACCTATGCCTACTACATATAAATTCTAGAGAGGCTTTTTTTTTTTTAATTACAAATGGGAATTTTGTACCTTAGAAGCGAACAATCTCCTTTTGAATCCTGACTACATAATTGCCAAGGTAAACAGGAGTAAAGCCTTATGTGCCTTTGAGGCCTGTTGTTCTTATTAGCTAAAATGGGTAAGAATGAAAGCACTTTGCAACAAATGTTCAGGGGATTTGAGCACCCATTTAAGGCTGTAACCAGGCCAGGGTTTCCTTTTTGGGGCCGGGCAGAATCCGGTCCAAAAACATGAACACAAGAGGAATGTTTCTGGTCATTTTTCTCAAATCCACCGGAGGGTTCCCACTGAAGTTTCTGACACACTTAGCCTATGCATTGCATCTGCACGACAAGGGAGCGTTTATGTAAAATGTTTTTTTTTTTTTTTCCCCTCATTACTTTGACAATTCCAGCCCTCACTTTCTCCTCTGCTCGGATCGACATCTGAGAAGGGAGACCACAACTGCATACCATTTTATAGATCCGCCTGATTAAAACCAGCTCTCCCTATAGGTCCCATCACGTATGAGACACACGGTTTTTGTCAAGAGACCAGCTACTAGCAGAAAGAGTTTTGATGCTATTGCTAGTAAGAAATTAGTAACTAGATCCTCGGTCTGTTTTAAGCCAACTTTATAATTATACTGTTTCAGTGGTAAACCAGACCCTTGAGCCAAGCGTAATTTAGAAATTCTAGATCTCTATTCCTTTCCCCGCTGTCTTAAATGTTCATCTTTGCTGCCTCGCCGTCGTCTTCTTTCAAACATATAATTTTCTTCCATTCCTTCCTCACCCCTGGCTCCTTGTTTATGTGACCTCCTGTCACAAATGGACAAAGGCATCTTGGTCCCCCGCGTCCTGGGACAGCATGGGCAACAAGCGAGGCTGTGTAAGCACAAATCCAGTTCTGGAACGTGTCGCCACTGTGTGAGGGCTCACTGGTTCGCCCCTGGGACTGGAGCCTTAGCCTGCGCTCCAGTTTGCGCGTCCGGGACTTAACCTTTTTTCCCAAGACCAGAACCACCCCGGAGATTACTTTCTCCAACTCTCGAGCTCTTCCTGATTCTGTAAACTTTTTGTCCTCAGAGCTCTTGTGATATGGGAAGATTTATTAAATATTAAAAATGAAAACCAGGGCTTCCTTGGGGGAAAATTTCAGTCTCCCTTGCCTTTTTACATTGCGTTCTCTCTCCCAGTTCTCTTCCTTCACCTTCCCCTTATTTTATTTTATTTTTTTTTCCCGGTACAATTGTTTCTCTGCTCTTTCAAGCTATATTTTGGGATGGTTTTAAAAAAAAAATCTCTTAAGTATACCTTGAAAGCCTACATTTTCATTTCAGCTGAAAGTCATCCAAACCATATGCATTTCAGTCGAACATTCCTCCAGCTGGCCTCTCTCGGCCAAAGACCCTTTTTCATACCTGACCGAATTTCTACAGAATATGGCTGAAATGATATCAATCCAAGATCTCTAAGGGATCCCTGGCACCAGATTCCAGATCCTTTGTTGACACAGCTTGCTGGCGGAAGCTGTTCTGCTGTACTGGGCTTGATAGTGTTTTCCCTCCAGAGTTGCTCTTTCTTGGTTTCTTCCTTTTCGTTTCTCTCTCAAGAACACTAATCCTTTGCGGGGAAATCAGGCTGGAGGGGTAGCTGCAGCAAGGCTGCCCGTGGTCCATAGGGGCAGCCAAGGTCTCCTTTAAAGACAACTGCTTTCTGTTTCAGGAGTCTCAACATTGTGGCTGTGTGCATAGTCTTTTCACCTCCAGGTCTGGTCTTAGCCCGAGCTGAAACAGAACTACCCATTTTTACCAAGCCCTTGAGGGCCATGGCTTGGGTCTCGTCAGCGGCAAGCCCTCCCTGCAAGTGTCCCCCCACCCAGATGGCATGGGGGTGGGGGTGGGGTCCCTGTAAGCCACACCCCTCCCCCCACCCAGGGGAGAAATGAAGGCAATTCCACGAAGGCCCACTGGTGAGGAAAATTGGCTGATTGAGTTATGACTAAATGGCTTTTCAAATCTTCTCATTATCCGGGGAGAAGGGGGCAAGTTCTGTAGATTGTCAGAGCCTGGTCCCTTGCCCACAGATAAAGCCAAATCCGCAGGAATCCTGTGAATGGGAAGCCTTGGAGGCCATACCTTGGAAACAAACCACACGGCCTCACTCAGCAGGGCTGCCCCTTGGTGCCGAATGCAACCCATTCTTGCCTGTTTTAAGTGAAAACATCCCAGGATGGGAACGTACATTCGAAGAGTGGAATGCTTTGTAGTTACTTGTACTTTGGGGGAAGCATGGCGCGTTCATAAATGAGAGTGCTACTTAAAAGTCCACCCCTTTCTGCTCCCAGACTGCAGCTCCAGAGGGAGCCCAGTGATAAAGATCGCTAATATTTTCCCTCTAAGTAAGGGAATCAAAGGGAAGCTTTGCTATCTGCCTTGTCTGGATGCCAAATTAGATTGTGAATTTATTAACTCTTTGATGGCCTCAGTTACCATGGAGACTTTTGCATATATACATATGTATTTATATACAGACTCGCATATACATATAATAGAAATATATGGGGAGGTTATAAATACATAATCTCCCTGTGTTATGGATATAAAAATGAACTCTCCTTGCATATTTCAATCTGCTCACATATTTCACCTGGCTCCGATACCCTCGTGATCGTGGACACATCACATAACGTCCCGCCTCTCAGTTCAGGCCTCTGGAAGATAAAGGAGTTGAAGGAGCTGGTGTGCTGGGGGTTGGGGGGGGTGTTTCTCCTCCATACCATTCCCCTCCTCTGCTGTGCTGGGCCTGTGGTCGGCTTTCCGTGCAAAAAGATGTGCTAACGCCTTAGCAGCCACCCAGTTCCCGAGGTTATGTTGAATCCCAACATTCTATGATTCTAATATTTTTAAACAATTCCGTCCTGAAAATACTGGCGGTGGGCGGGGGCAAACAGCCACCAGATCAGCCAGCATGCATATTCTGAGAGACTCCTGTCCTGTGAATAACAACTCACTGGGCTTCATGAGCAAGACCTGGTCGGATGAGCTTTATCTCTTTGTTGGCGATCTTGGTGGGTCTGCTAGGTTAAAGGCCAGGGACAACCCTAATCTAGCTTGACTGAAGTGAGACTTCTGTCTTGGCAGAAGTCTTGGGCAACGCACTTATCGATAAACCTTGGTAGAGGTCCTTTCGCCTAGACCCAGATTGCAAATTTACCCATGTTCCGATACATTGTATGCTTGGCTGCCAGTGGGAGCCTCTTACATGTCATTCTCTTCTTTGAAAACCTGGAGTGCCTTCTCAGTTGCCTTTTTGATGATCCCTGAGGTCCTCAGCTTGGCATTCAGGCTTCGCTGAGTTTTCAGCCTTTTCCCTCCATCTTTATTTCTAGGAGTCTCCTGGAGACCATTCATCTCTTGCACGAGAAGAGTCTTCCAATTGCTTTATTTCTCCCTGGAGCACCCACACCCCACCCCACATTTGCTCTTGTCCCAGGGCTGCTGTGGGGCAAGCCTGGAATGCATCCTGATACAAAGCCAAGGTCCCCCCCCTCACAGCCTAATCCTTCCTGTCAAGCCACATCTGGATCTGCCTCCTCCGTTGACATCTCCCCAGTGGATCCGTGGTGGAGGGAACCCACCTTCCTTTGACTTTCCAAGTCACTCGTAGTCTGCGTGACATTGTCTCGTCCTTGTCCCCACTAGCCCAGTCACTTGGTAGAGACGCCGGGAGGAGTCTCATAGAATTTAAGGGTGTCTGAGGAGCCCAAGGGGGTGGTGAAAGGCTGGAAGCCAAGATGGTTGGGAGTCTGGGAGAAGGAGAGGTACCTCATTGGAAGGAGACAGAGTAGAAGGTAATTTCATGAATCTAAGCATATCGTTAAGTATCAAGTCCACTAACAGAGAGCGATGCATACTGGGGCAGGGGCTGAAATTTCCTTGACTCTGTGTCTAAGTTTCATGGAAGCTCTGACTGAAGATAGAAATTTGAAAACATGACACCCCCCTCCCCCCCACTCCTGCACTCTGCTCGCCATGATCCACTGTAGCCCAAACACTTTGGCTTTTAAGATAAGTCAGTCAGATATTTGACTTGATAAAGTGAGAATTAAAAAAAGGAAATTATAAACACTGGTATTTAGAAACCAATTTCATAATCCCATGAAAATTTTCCTGTGTTTCTTTTAATCAAGCTAGGAAATGACAGCAATATTACATTTGCTTGGTTCATAGATCTCGTACGGACATACGGGTATTTATGGAATTCATTATAAAACCAGATAATAGATGTGGCAGGACTTTGACAAAGTTAAGAAGTCTCAAAAGGAGAGAGATTTTTATTGCTAGGAATCACTTTTCTGACCCGGGTTTTCTCTCACTTAACCATCAAGTATATGGCAGTCTTCCCTAGAGTAGGGTAGGTAGCGTGCCCCAAGTGATTCACTGTGGCCCTCACTCTATTTGTCTCCAGACAAGACTCAGCAGACTCAGTCTTTCCTCTCTGGCAGGGGGCCTCCTGACTCATCTTCCGCTGGAGTCTTGGGTAAGGTTTTTCTCCATCTCCATCACTTTGCCTCCTTTTCTTAGGGAGTTCGATTCTGGGACAAAGAAAATCAACAGCAATTTAGGAGAAACAAAGGAAGTGGGAGAGGGAGGCTAAGCTATTTTGGGGGGAGGGTGATTCTAAAATCACGAATCTTAGGGCACCTCGGTAGCATAGTTGGTTAAGTGCCCAACTCTTGGTTTCGGCTCAGGTCGTGATCTCAGGGTCATGAGGTCGAGCCCCAAGTGGGGCTCCGCATCCGCACTGAGCGCAGAGCCTGCTTGGGACTTTCTTTCCCTCTCCCTCGCCCCCAGCCCAATAAATAAAATAAATCTTTAAAAAAATCAAATCAAATCATGGATCTCTCAGAATAGCTGGCTTCCGCTGTATCTGTGAGAACTGGGACAAGGCACAGCCCCTGGGTGTGGGGACGGGGACACAGGAGCCTGCTCTCTAGAATCGAGAGTCTGTTCAGCAGTTCTCAGTGCTGACTGTCACAGGGCTACCCGGGTTCCTTTTGAACAACGCAGATGCCTGGGCCTTATTTGTTGATTTAACAGGTCCCCTGAGGGTCCTGTGCCTCCCTATTTGAAAAGCCTGACATGTGTCCTGAGCTCAAACAGCATCAAGAACCATTGATTTAGGCTCCTGATATTTAGCAGTCTCCTTAACTTGTTCCCTCTGCCCCACAGATAACATTTTTTCAAAGGGCTCCAAATTAAGAATTTGGTAAATCCCAAAGCCAGTGCTTTGACTTGTGAAAAACAAAGGGAAAATCTACAAAGATGAGATGGCTTCAGAAAATAAGGCTCCATAAATGAAATTATTTTGGAATTGATTTTTCCTTCTTGTACAATTTTCAGGGGATTTTGACACACACACACACACACACAGTCAGGGAGATGAATAAACAGGAAGGAAAAGATTGACTTTTATTGCTCTCTGGTTTAAAGTTAAAAACATTTTTATTCTTTATACTTCAATTCTTCCTTTTTTCCCTTAGAACTGCATCAAGCTGTTTTTAGGAGGGATAAGTGGTTGGTTTTGGGGAGGGGGGGACGATGAAAAGCATGATATCACCGTGCTATTCTGGTGGGGTCAGAGCAATCTGCCAGGTTAGGTCAGCTTAGGTTTGGTTCTCTGGATTTAGGAGCTGAATTGCGTCTTTTTCTAATTTGGCTTCAGCTTTTCACTGGAGACGGGAAGGATAATATTTATTCAAAGCTAATTGGTAAACTTCATTTTCAGTTTTAGGTCGGTAATCTAACCTGCCATTCTGTTCTTACAGACGGCAACCCCGAAGCCGGTGGGCTTCTTCCAGGGGCTCGGGTCTCCCCTCACCCCCGAGGACCTACCTGCTCTATTTTAGGTCAACTGTGGGCTATCAGCTTGGAAAGCAAATCCTTCACCTGAACTTTCTGTTGCTGATAAGGGCTCTGCAGATAGCAAGAGGATAACTCACTCATGTATTTAGAATTCGCCGTGGAAACTTCTCCTTCTCCTCCATGTGTGTGTTACTGTCAGCAACTCCTATCCGCTTCCCCCCGCCCTGCCCTGCAGAGGTTTTGAAATGTTCCCTCTGAATGTTAGTATGTTTATTATATTTCTCAAATGGAACTCCTCACTCCTAATAAACAGTCCTCGTTTTGAAAGGACTCACCCCCCACCTTTCATCCCTGGAGACAAACAGATACCTTTGTGTGGATGGTGTCAACGGTGGCCCCGTATGTCCATTATGTTGTTTTCTAAACGAACAGGGATATAGTTGTATTGTTCAAGGAGGCATTTTACTCTGATGTTTCTAACCTATTTATGGGTCCCTGATAGATGGTTATTTTTTGGCAGGCTTGAGATAAGCCTGGGTCAAGGAAACAGCTTGTACTCGTCTTTTCAAGTCGAGCTCGTCTTTGCCATATCATTTCATTATTTCCTTTCCTGTTATCTTCAAACATTCCCCTCAGAGCAGAGCTTGACAAGAACAGGAAGGTTGGCAAAGGTCTGGCAAGGAGGTTGTTTTTCTTCGTGTTCTAAGATGGACGCTCCCCTCCCCCCCCATCCTTTCTTCTTTATGACCCACTCCCGGGGGCCCTCTCCAAAGCCCATGGAAAAAAAGTTAAGAACGCCTTCCCCTCTTTAAAGAAGGGTCTCTAAGAGGTTTCTAATCAGCTCACTGTCAGCCTGTTTCCTCTGATCAGCTTAAATAGGTCCACTTGAAGCTCACAACTGCCAAAACCAGTGCTCAGACTGAAAGCATGGGAGCATTTGAGAAGCATTTATGAACTTCCACCCAAGATTATCCAGGAGGCTGAAAGCCGAGGGAGAGCGCCTGGCCCACAAACCCTTTCTTCTTGATTAAATTAGCGTTTCCCACTAACAGGAGGAGGAATTCCCATTTCACAGGCTGATTTCTTTTCTCTTTCTAACCCCCCCCCCCCCCCCAATTAACATGTAAACTTCATTCCTGAGCCCGGCTTTTGTGACCGACACTCCCTGTAAGCCCATCATACACATCTTGGCACAAATGAACCTTTTAACCTCCCATGGATGGTTTTCTGTCTAACTTTACATATGAACAACCAAAAAAGTAAGACCCATTACCTCTGGCTGGTGCAGACATGTGGGGGTGGGAAGCTGGTTTTGCACTGCATCCACTCAGGTCCTTTACTGAGATTTTTTCCTGCTCTGTCTTCGGAAAAGAATGGCTTTGTTAACCATTAGCCACTGACAAGAGTGTGTCCATTTCAGCAAAATTAATAAGAGATAGCATTTTTCTTCCTTCTAAATGGCCCATGTCGGTAATTAACATCGCCTTTCATTACTCAACTTGAAAGCAGCCTTCTCGGGCTCCCCTTGACCTTGCCCTGGCTTTGTTAAACTGTGGCCTCCAGCCTGTGAGAGACCTAAATGCAGAAAAAGCACCCGGAGACCCTTGCCAAGGTGCCTTGAAAGAATCATTCAACAAATATTTATGTGCCTACGATGTTGGGCTACCAAGTTGAATGGGATGTAGACCCTTGTGGAAAGGAAGCTGGGAGAAAAGATAAAACAGGTTTATTTAAAGCAGCCCCCAAATAGCAGAAACCAGTGATCGCCAGACAGGACAGGAGCAGAACCAGTGTGTGTTGGGGGGGGGGGTGGGGGAAGCAGGGGCTAAGAAGGGACCCAGGTGGACATTTTATAGAGGAGGTGACATAAAAATGTTGGGAGTTCATTGCCAAAAAGGAATGTAAAGTTTCAAATGATTTCCTTGCTCTTTTTTTTTTCTTTCTTTTTTTTTTTTTCAGATGAAGGGGAAAGAAAACTTTCATAGAGAAAGAGAGAATTTTTTTCATTTTGGTGGCTTGTTTCCATGTATATTTAGCCAATGAGGTGCTAGCTGTTGACATTTTAATAATGGCACTAGATTCTAGTTTAGCCAACTTCCCTAAAAGTGTGTAAAATGTTTTCCTGTCATTTCCCCCCCCCCAATCAGGCCTGTGCCCCAGGAGGATTCTTGGTCACAGAGGTGGAAATGTCACTTTGGGGAGTTAGACTTTACATCATTCACAACTTTAGCCATGACCTCCATGTTGACAAGAGCCACCAAGAAAAACCCAAGTGCCCTGTAAGAGAGAATGGATTGAAAATATTCTGATGCAGCTTATGGTGGCATCTAACAGCAACCGTGATGGTGAGGATTTTTAACCATTTACGAAAAAACCAAAAATGGCATGTTCTCATCTTTGGGGAAGAATCTGAACATATACACTGAAAAGTACAGGCCAGAAGACTCAACACTAAAATGTAAATAGTCAATTAAGAACATTAATGGATGAGTGCTGGAAAAGCAAGTGATTTGAATTTTTTCTGCCCTGTGATTTTCAGCATTTTGCAAAATGTCTAAGGGTACATGCATTGCTTCTGTAGTCAGGTCAAATGTTATTAAAGAATAAAGATGCTGAGGGGGAGAGAAAAAAGACTTCTTTATCAAGGTCAGAGTTTAAACAGAGCCGTTTATGAAAATGCTGGGACATTCTCCCCTCCCAAGCCACTTTGGGCGTCCTCAGATTTAAAAAAAGAAAAAACATCCTACCCTGCAATCAGGAGTCTCCAAACACAGGAGTCTGTTTTAAGGAACAATGACTGTCATTCAGTAAACTCCACGGGAGAGCTCTCTTGGAGCTACTTGGGTTGAAAATTTGTTAGTTGATTCTTTTAGAAATTTGTGTACTGGAAGAATCATCTCTCTCTCTCTCTGTCTGTGATGAAATTTAGCTCTGCTAGTTTCCGGGTTTGGCATTATTCAAGGGTCAGAAATCTGTTGCAAAGGTTGTGTTGATCACTTTTTTTGGGGGGGGGGGGTGGAGATAGTAAATCCTTTGTTATTGTCCTCTTGCTCAAGGCCAATGATATGAAAACCTAAAGGCCAGTTATTCATCCAGTGACAGCCTTCGTGCATGCACAACAAACCTTTATTTTTATCTGTTATTTTGTAATTTTCTTTTACTCAAATGACATACATCAGATAAGCTCATTTATTTCACAATTGGTGGTAAGTGCGCAAAATATCTCAAATTGTGATGCAGTTGTCTGCAGGCCGGGAGCAGAGGAAATAGCTTCTGCTTTTATTCAAATCCTGTCCCCGATCATTTGCAATAGAAAAGCTAAGTTGGGGGGTGTGGGTGGCGGGGTGGAGACGCGGAAGGGAATGCAGAGAAATGGAAAAATGCAAACATGTAGCTTAGGTTGAAATCGGTCCCCAGCTTCTTTCAGCATTTTCTGTCTCTCATATGCTTCACAATATGAAAATCTGCTAAATTAGAGCAACAACCCCTGCGGGTGCCCTTCCCCCAGATCGGAATGGTTTTTTGACGTCTGAGTCACTCAAAATTGTGGGGCCCAAAACACAAACAGAATGAGAAAAGCTGTTTGCTGTGAGCACGCAGCTTTGAAAACTGTTTTGGGCCTGGAGAGAAGGGTTCCTCCCATTTTTCTCCTTACAAACACTCAGAAAAATTAAAAATAACAACAACAAACAACTGAAGAAAATGCTGTCTTCATGATGAAAGGATTCAGGGTTGTCTGTCCTTTGTGGTTGCTGACGGAGAAGCCGGAGGTAATTTGGGGCAAGAGGAACAGCCCCGGACAGAAGGCCTCATAGTCAGTACAGAGCAGCCGGGTCTCCCCAAACCTGGGCTGGGCAAAGGTGGGGGGCGCCTGAGACAGGGGCAGAGCTGACTGACCTTGTCCTTGGGAGTCTCAGGAGCTTGAAGGAAAGATCCCCCGCAAATCTGTTTATACCGACTAGTGTCCTCGATGCTGAGAAGTGTTTTCTCCTCTTTCCTTGCCCTGCTTCCCAGATCAAGCCATTTCATAGGAAATACACATTAAAAACATGAACAAAAGCAAACACTGGGTCGGGTAGGTGGGGAGAGAGGACTAGGGATAATGCACACTTGCTGTGGTTGACCAAGCAAGTTAACTCTGAACTTCCTGGCATCAGATGCAGAAAAAAAGGCCGGTTGGGGAAGAATATATGCCCTTGCATATTTCTGGTTCTTTGTGAGGAAAAAGCACTTGACCACAGGGAAAGCAAAGCCTTTTTCTACCACTCAGTAGTGAAGAAATTTCTACTGTCTGACTTTATAGAGAAGACACTAGAAATGTGCTTGAAAATGTGCTCAAGAAATTTTTCCGAGTCCTTTGCTTTTCCTTTCAGCTTCCTGGCCCGTGTACCCATCCAACCTTGGTTATTAAAATTTATTCACGGGTAGTTCATCCTGTAGCTTCTCTTATAAGGATTAACAATACTGTTAAATTCATTAAACAGGGAAGCCATTAGGCAGAGGAGGTTCTGATGCTTTAGTAGCCTATGGAAGCAAAACCAAAACCTAAGCTTGTAAATGCTTCAAGTTTGAGAGATGGAAGCCGAAGGACAACCAGTCACAAAGAACCAACTATGGCTTTTCCAAATAAGGAGAACACTTAAACTATAACCAATTGAATTGTTTTTTTGCTCTGCTTCCATAACGTCTGTGTAAGTCTCTCCCGATCCTGTCAGTGGATCACTCCTGACCACTTCTGGTTTGGCTCGGCCTGATTAGAGTCAATTTCTGCGAAAAGAAGCTCTTAAAATTTTTAATATGCCTCGGTTGATCTTTTAACAACACAAAAATCAATGATTTGTCTGTATGCCTCTAGTAGGCAGTTAGGATTGCACGGTGTCCCAGAATGACCATTTAACAGTAGTTGCTGGGTGCATGAAATGGATGAAAATTAGTAATCTCAGTGACTCCAATACACAATTAGGAAATGTCACAAAAACATCTTAATGACAGTAGTAAAAGAATCTAGAAAAAAACCTAATATGAAGAACACCATAACATCTTACTGAAGGACAGAAGAAAACTGGAACAAAGAGACACATACCATGTTGGACGGTAGACTCAAAATTGTGAAGGTTGTCAGTTCTTTCCTGAGTAATCTATTCATTCAATGCAATTCTCAGAAAAATTACAAGGGGATATTTCATGAAACTTGACAAGCTAATGTACAAGTTCATGTCAAATAGAAGATGCACAGATGAATCAAAAGATTATTAGAAACAAGCTAACAGTGACAGATTTGTCCTACTTTATATCAAAACATACTTTAAAATGGTGGTGATTAAAGCAGTGTGTTCGTACCTCAAGAATAAAGAAATAGATCAATGGAAGGAATGTATACACGGATCCATGTACTATGTTTACATAAGAAGTTAGTGTATGACAAAAGTAACACTTCAAAGAAAAGATGACTGATTCAATAAATTGTGTCAGAACAATAAGAAGGAAAGAACATTTCAATCTCCCAATACATATAAAAAAAACTTATTTCATATGGATTAAAAAACTAAATCTAGAGGAAAAACTATACAAACATTAGAAAAAATAGCAAAACCATCTTATAATTTTCAGACTGGTAATGCCTTTTTTTTTTTTAAGGTTTTATTTATTTATTTGAGAGAGAGAGAGAGAGCACAAGCAAGGGGAGCAGGGGGAGTGAGAGAGGGAGAAGCAGGCTCCCCACTGAGCCGGGAGCCCGATGTGGGACTCAATCCCAGGACCCTGGGATCATGACCTGAGTCCAAGGCAGCCGCTTAACCGACTGAGCCACCAAGGAGCCCCCTGGTAATGCCTTTTTAAGCAAGGTATAAAACAGAGAAACCATACAGGAGAAAGCTTTTTAAAGCTACATTAAAAATCTGAAGTTTTAATACAGTGAAACGTTTAAGACATGAACAACAGTCTGAGGTAAAATGTTTGCAAAGTTACACAATTAGATAAATATGATTATCCACAATGCATAAAGAGCTCATACCAACAAGTAAGAAAAAGAAAAAAAGTGGAAAGATGGGGAAAATAGAAACAGTGAAGTCACTGACTTAAAAGTTACCAATTCAAATGTGAAAAGATACTTAATCTAATTAGTAAGTAGTGAACAATAATCAAAGTTTCACCCATTTGATTGGAGATCAAAAAGAAAATAATTCTGTTTCTTTCAACGTTGAGGGAGTATAAAATGGTAGTCTTTTGGAGATCACTTTGGCCGTGTATATCAAAAGTAAAAATGATACCATTACTTCCAATTCTGTGTTTTTGTCTGAGAGAATTATTTGCACACGTGTACAAAGAAGCATCGATAACCATTTTCAATGCAGCGTTGTTTATAATAGGAAAAAAATTAGAAACCATTTGAATGTGCATCGTTAGGGAAATAAGTTGTGATATAGATATAATATGCCACAGTAGAAGAGAATAAGGTAGATCTATAGTACTAAAACGGAAAGATTTATAAGAAATATTTTTATGTGAAAAAGTGTACATAGAACCATACATACGGTTTAATTCTATTTAAATACCTCCTGTATGTGTGCACGGATTCATGCATGTGTGTGTGCACATGTCTGTGTGCATGGATGCACATGTACAACCAGAGGGAAAAGTGACTAAAAGTTACACACTGAACTATTACAGTGGTTACCATGGGGAAGGTAAAGATGGCTCTTTTTTGTACTCCACGGAATTCTGTATTCTGTGAACATTCACTTTCATTTTATTTTTTTT
The DNA here is from genome assembly GCF_002201575.2 of Neomonachus schauinslandi. NCBI lineage: Eukaryota > Metazoa > Chordata > Mammalia > Carnivora > Phocidae > Neomonachus > Neomonachus schauinslandi. The sequence goes on along the minus strand of NC_058407.1, from coordinate 111,478,470 downwards.
CTTTAAAGATTTTACTTATTTATTTGAGAGAGAGAGGGTGAGAGAGAGAGAGAGAGAGCATGAGCCGGGGGGAGGGAGGGGCAGAGGGAGAAGCAGACTCCCAGCTGAGCAGGGAGTCCCACGATGGCCTAATCCTGGGACTCCAGGGATCATGACCTAGCGGAAGGCAGACGCTTAATCGGCTGAGCCACCCAGGCACCCCTATTCTACAAACACTTAAAAGAATATATTCATTCTTAGTTAAGTAAGTAAACATTGTTTTAAGAAGCAACATATAAATAGCTGGTATGTTTTTTATAAAGAAGACATTTTATCCAAACTTAAGTAATGTAAAAGGCCTCAGGAATTCTTAGTGATTAGGACTTTATGTCTTCTTTTCTAGAAGAATTTATTTCCCTTGAATATCACGACCTCTGGTACCCTCCCCCTCCCACCACCCCGGGCCTGGGGCCCTTCTTTTCTCCTAATAAGGCTAAGGAAGGCTCCCAGGATCCCAGGAGATGTACTGACAATCTTGTAAGTTACAGAAGGATCAGGGGATTGAGGATGGTCTTAAATCTTCTGCCCATAACTCTCATTTTAGCTGGTGGATTTCCTTCCTCACTGCCCAAACTGATGTTTTAAAGCTTTACCTCTTCCTCTCCTGTGCTCTCCTCAGGCTTATGTAATCAGGCGAAGTGGTCATAGAGGGAAAGGATTTGGGCAGCTCACACCAAAGCGGTTAGAGCCTTCGTGATTGAAGGCTGGCTAGTTGGATTTCATTCTCCTTCAAAGGTAACAACCACATTTCCTAAAAAAAAAAAAAAAAAAGAAAGAAAAGAAAAAAGAAAGAAAGAAAGAAAGAAAAAGAAGAAAACACCCCAAAACCACAAAAAGTTACATTTGGTGGCCTGGTGCATAAATCAATATCCGACAAACCTCCCCCTCCCCCAAATGTGTAATGCTCACAAAATGAGACACTTTTGTGGGTCTCTTGGGTATCTTTGTTTGAATGACTCTCCTTTTTTCTCATGACCTGGACTCTCCACACTGTATTTCAGACCCAGAGGCTTTTCTTTTCCCCCCGCATTGGGAAATTCATTTGTGTTTCATTCATTTCGTAAAATCCTTGCTTTTTGGTTCTAAGCAGAAGAGTTTAGTGTCTAAAAAAGTGTCCCTTGAGCAAGACAGCGCTGAAACCAATTCCCAGCCCAGCCCCAGGAGTGTATCCCTCACAGCTTATACACAGTCATTAAAAAAAGAAGAGCTAGCTGATCCTAGTAGCTACTCAAGTCACACTTGATTTACATCCCTGTGAAAATGCTTACCTGTATCCTTTCAGATGAATTTTTAAGTTAATACTTTTGCTGGAGTCTGTGTATTTGTGTGTGTGTGTGTGTGTGTAAAGGAAAACTTTCTTTAAACATATTGAAATACCTGCCATTGTTAGAGGTGATGTGTACACAGATACATTGTGATGCCAATTGCCTATCACAGAGAAAAACCATTTTCATACATGAGAATAAGGACCTATATGCAGCAAGTGTCTCTTACTCTTTTGTCTGACTCCGATGATGCTTCCCTTCTGGAATTTACCACTCTTGCATGCTGTATCATTCTGGTGGGTGAGTCAAAAAAGGGCTTGGAATGCCACTCCCACCACGAGGTGACAGGGGACCCAAGCAGGCCAGACAGAAACCTTCCCCAGAGGATGATACGGAGACTGAGAGGGCACAGTCTCTCCAAGGCAGATCAAAGTCCAGAGCTGCTGGGAGTCGTCTTTCCTACCATGTGGGTAGAATCTGCCTGAGAATATCAACACAGAAAAAAGCAAACCACGAGAAAAATAGATGGGTGGATGGGTGGATAGACAACAGATAGACAGATACCTGATGGTGTAATTTGAACTTGAAGGCACCGTACCTGAAGAGTCATGTCTCTGACTTCTCAGCTGGTAGGAGGTGTACATTCCCCTTTTTGCTTAAGCTGGTTTGAGGCAGGTTTCTGTTGCTTTCAACTTTGATGCGTGCAGGCTATTTTGTATATTTACTGTTCGTTCTATTGGTTGGAGGGGATATTTGGAAGCTGATTCATACTCAGTAGACACACAGCATAGCACCATGGACTAAGATGAATCTACAGTGAAGGGGTCCCATCTTTTTTTTTTTCTTTTCTCTTTTTTGGACTATTTAGCAAACAGCGTGATTCCAAGGAAGAGAAACCCACTCAAATAAGCCTAAGGAAAAGAACTTTACTGATGGGTTTTATTGATCTTCCAGAGCCCTATTTTATGAAGTAGAGCTGTAGCTGTGGGTTCTGGAACTGCATATTGGACAGTTAGGGACTAAGGCCCCTCTTAAGGGTGAGATGAGCTTTTTACCTCAATTAAAGGCAACTCCCTTCTTCCAGCAACTGTGGCCCAAAAACCTGGGGGTCTTTGTTTCTTCCCTGCAGTTTCTATTGGATCCTGGGTCCCTTTTATATGAGCTGTCTCCCTTTACTTCCAGGGCTGCAAATCGAGGAAGTGTCAGTGTGATGCTGTGTCATTTACAGCCTCAGCTGGCTGTCGGGAAGCGGGACAACCTGTCCTGGTGCAGTGACGGCAATTCTATCCACCCGGAATCCCAGGCCCTGGGAGTCATACTCTGACGCTTCAGCCTCAAACCAGAAAATCGTGTTGGCGCTCCCTCCAAAACACACCCAGAGTTCCACCACCCGCCACGGCCGCGCATGCAGCCGCCTTAGTCTAAAGCACCAGTGTTAGTGCAAAGATGTTGTAGCTGATCTCCCTGCTTCTGATACGTCCTCCCCGACAGTCAGAAGAAGGCTTTGATGATAATCAGATCTTGTCTGCTCAAACCTGTCAGTGACTTCCAAGGCCTTTGTGACCTCATTTCCTGTGTGTGTTGCTGATATATAAAAATATATATATTTAAAGATTTATTAATTTTTTAAAAAGATTTTATTTAAGAGAGAGATAGCAAGAGAGAGCATGAGGGGGGGGGCAAGGAGAGGGAGAAGCAGACTCCCCGCTGAGCAAGGAACCTGATGCGGGACTCGATCCCAGGACCCCGGGATGATGACCTGAGCAGAAGGCAGATGCTTAACTGACTGAGCCACCCAGGTGTCCCTCAACTCTTCTTTCTTCACATCACTTCTTTTACTCTTCAAGACAATTGCTAACATTACTTAGTCTCCATTCTCCCAGTCAGTTTCTAGAAGGCCCTTCCTCCCATCACATCTAAATCAGCACCCAGAAGCTCCAGGGCCTGTTGTCTGCAGCATTTCCTTGCACTACATCAATTCATCTTTCATCTTGTCAGAAGCTTTTCGGTAATCTGCAGGTGGCTTCTGGCATGAAATTCCTAATGGAAGGTCTCCATGTTCTGGTGTCAGCTGGTACTTTTGTTACTCCTGTTCACTGTCGAATGGGGCACATACTCATCCCTCTAGATAAGCAAAATTATCTGCAACACCCTGGATCTCACTTATTCACTCTTTTCAAAGAGCTGTCATGTTCAGCCACAACCTTCCTCCCCTTTACTGTCCTTCAAAAGTCTGCCGAACAGGGGAGCCACGTGGAGGGCATCCCCAGGGACAGGGACAGCCTGCCTCTCCCTCTGTCAGCTTTGCTCTCTCTCTCTTTCTCTGACAAATAAATAAGATCTTAAAAAAAAAAAAAAAAAGAAGGGTGAATGAAGATGTGAAGAAAAACTGGGAAGAAAATGGATATTAATGCTTTCTGGAAAGTCGAAACAGAGTTTCTATTTATTAAGGAAAATGTCCTGGAGAGGAGTCCTAGGCTCCTTTAAGAGCCAGACCTGCTTTCTAGGTTATCGAGGTATCAGGTCCAGATTCTGTGACTGAACCAAAGGATCTACACCAGGGAGAACCATCGGGTGAGAAATTCTGCCCAACAAGATGGTTCCTTACTGGATGGAGGCAAACTGACCCAACAGATTTCTCTTGGGCTAGGAAAATCAAGTGATGTGGGACTAGAGCTCGGGATGCATTCCAAACAGCACTGAGCCAGCTCTGCTGGAGCCGCCCTGAGGCCCGAGGTGTACCTCCAAGGATGCGTGCACCACAATTCTCATGCCTTCATGAGACATTTAGTAGAAAGGAAATTCACCTCGGCTGCCTCAGTCCTCTGTGTGTTCTTAAAGCCAAGTCCCGTCACCGAAGATGATTTGTGTGTCTCATCCTTCAACGTCAAAGAGTCTAGTTAATTCAGGAGATGATTTTCTCCAAGTTTTATAAGCTTAACGATGGTTTATAGGTATTGCACAGTGTGCGTGGCTTGTAGTGTGGGGCTTGTAGATATTGGATGGTATGCATTAAGAAGAAAGAGACCAGACCCATTTGAGTATGGATGGTTATTGGTGAAACACTAGTGAACGCGTTTGCCATCTGAAAGAAGGAATGTCAGGGGAGTTGAGTGAGAGGGGTGTGGTCAAGTTGAAAGAGCACTGGAGTGGGATCCCAGAGGACCACAGCTTTACCACTAATGAGCTGTGCGACCTCTTGCTTGGCCCCAGTTTCAATTCGATTCGGAGTTTATGGAGTGCTTCTATGGAAAAGACTGTTTTGTCAGGCTCTGGAGGATACAAAATAAGTCAGGCATTGCACCTTCCCTCATGAGCTGGCAGCGTGAAGAGGGCCGAGTTCCAAAGTCAAGTACGCATCTAACTTTACTTCAAGTAGAGTAGGTAGGGCTGAGATGCATGCTCTGTTGGGGTAGAAGTTAAGGGCTATTGAATGCCTACGATGGCTGGTGGATCTTGATGGGTCTCTCTAGCTCCGTGAGAATGTGCAGCTTACACTTTGCCTGAAGCAAGAGTTTATCTTCATGGCTTCCTCATACTGTTGAGGGAGTACCAGGCAGAAGTTGCAGGGTTGGGAGTCTGGGAGATGGGCTAGCTATCTCTGTGCAGGCAGACTACCAGAGTGAGTGAGGGGTGTTTAGGGAGCTCTAGGGGGGCAAGAGAGGATGTGGCACAAGCTCTGAAAACCAAGGTTATTTTATCTTTGAAATTCGCAGATAGCAAGCCAATTTGATGCAAGAGAAAGAAAATGTATTTTATGTTATTTCCATTTCTCTATTCCTCTGTATCCTCTGTAAAAAGACACATTTTACAGAGCAAGAAAACATTTGATTCTAAGTTTGTTTTGATTTTCAAACATGGGCAGTAAGTCTAACTTTTTTTTTTCTAAGGAGTCACTGACAGCTTTATCCAATTTTCAACCATCCAAATACTTTTCTTAAGCAAGAGCACTAAGGTTTCTCCTTAAATCACCATTTTTCAAGCAAGGGGGAGGATGCTCCTTTGATGGAATAGACTGGTGGGTAGACTCTCTTGGTTTGGCTTTTATAGGTTAAAACAATGTGGTTTTTGTTTGAGGATAAAACAACAACAAACAAACAAACAACAACAACAACAAAATAGTAGTAATATAGTTCTTTCTTCAGCCAAAAGCTATTTTGACTGGGTGTCTGTCTGCTCAGGCAGTCAATTAGGTATAATCATCCCTCTGTTCACTCACTGTTTCAACAATAATTTATTCAGTGACTAGTAAGTGGCAAGCTCTGGGATAGGGAGAGAGAGATGCTCACATGGAACATCTTCTTGTTGGTAAGACAAATAGCAGATAATAAAAAAATAAACCAGATGATTTCAGATGTGCAATGAAGACAATGAAAGAAGTCAATGTGATCCAGACTTCTTCTTTTTTTTTAAGGATTTATTTATTTATTTGAGAGAGAGAGAGAGTGTGTGTGTGGGAGCAGGAGGAGGGGCAGAGGGAGAGGGAGAGAGAGAGAATCTCAAAGAGACTCCCTGCTGAGCATGGAGCCAGATGTGGGGCTCCACCTCATGACCCCGAGACCATGGCTTGAGCCAAAACCGAGTCGGACGGCTCATCAGACTGAGCCACCCAGGTGCCCTTCCAGACTCTTTAAAAAAATAGTATCTCAGGGGCGCCTGGGTGGCTCAGTCGTTAAGCGTGTGCCTTCAGCTCAGATCATGATCCCAGGGTCCTGGGATCGAGCCCTGCATCAGGCTCCCTGCTTGGCCAGGAGCCTGCTTCTCCCTCTCCCACTCCCCCTGCTTGTGTTTCCTCTCTAGCTGCCTTTCTCTCTCTGTCAAATAAATAAAATCTTAAAAAAAAAAAAAAGTATCTCAGAGTGAAATTTGTAGCCTTAAATACTTACATTAGAAAAGAAGGTAGGCTGACAAGGAATGAGCTATGTGTCCATCTTAAGAAGACAGAAAAAAAGAAATAACTGAATAAGCCCCAAAATAGTAGAAAGAAAAAAAAATAAGAGTAGAAGTAAATGAAAGAGCAAACAACACAAAATTGTCAAAGTCAGTGTTGCTTAAAAAGACGAACTTGCCAGCAAGACAGATCAAGAAAAAAAGAGAAGTCACAAAAAATATCAGAATGAATAAAGGTCCTCAGTACTGATGCAGCAAAGGTTAAATTTTAAGGGAATATCATAATCAAGTTGATGTCAAATACTTTACAACTTCAGCGAAATTGAAAAATTCCTAAAGAAGTATAAATTATTAAAGTTGACTTAAGAAGTAATAAGCACCTGAAGGATCCTATAATTTTTAAAGAATTTGAGTCAGTAGTTAAAAATCTTTCCATAGAATAAATACCAGTACCAGATGTTTTTGAATGTAGTTTCTACTATATATTTAAGGAACAGATAGTTCCAAGCTTACACAAACTCTTTCAAAGAACAGAAAAAGAGAGAACACTTCCCACTCATATTTATGAGACAAATATAATCTTGATTCCAAAAGCAGACGAGGACATTTAGTAGAAAGGAAATTCACAGACCAATCTCACTCATAGATCTAAAGACAAGAATTCTAATTAAAGTATTTGCAAACTAGAGCTAGCAATGATCAATCAGCATGCATTTTTGAAAGGATTGATTTGATATTATAAAATGTATTTTGTAATTCATCATATTTACTGTTTAAAGGAGAAAAATCATGATCACAATAGATGGAGATAAGCATCTAATGAAATTCATCAACAATTCGAGATAAAACCTTAGCAAGCTAGGTTTAGGATGGAACTTCCTTGATCTGCAGTGAGCATCTTAGTGGATAATTAGGAAGAACAATCCCTTTAAAATTAGGGATAAACAAGGGTGCCTGCTCTTACCACTGTTAATGAACATTGCTCTGGAGTACAAGTCAATGTAGTAAGACCATCAGAAAAGGTGTTAGGATCAGAAAAGAAACAACAAAATATCACTATTTGCAGATAATATCATTTTCCCTATAGAAAATGGAAAATAATCTACAAATTATGAGAAATTATACACACACACACACTCACACACAATGTTCTATTGGCTGGGCTCTCTACAGGAAACAACATTCTCAATGCAGAGTCTAATGACTGCAAAGATATGTGCAGATTACAGAAAAACCAACAAAGATGGTTAAACTCCAAGGGTAAGTAACACCAGAGGACTGAGTGGGTAAAGGTGAGCAGTTCCCAGAACCCGGAGAGTTGCAGGTCTAGGTAAGAGTCGCAGGTGGAGTCATGTGTTTGTTTCAATAGAAGAGCACAGCTCTGCTGACTGGCTGCCTGAAAGAGAGGGGGCTAGGGAATAACATCCAGTCTCACTCTCCTCCTGCTTTCCTGGCCATTGGTTCCTTTTTCCAACCCTCCTGGGAGTGAGGACATAGGGATTTGTTGATGTAGTCTATAGAGTTCGTCTCCTGGACTCAAGGCATGATGGGAAGGATGGAAGGTGCACTTAAGGGCAATGGGAGAAAAGAATACCCACCACACATTTAACAAATGCCGTGCAGGTCCTTTATGTAGAAAATTACACAACTACATTCAATTATAATAAAAAACTAAATAAATGGAGCGATAACCATGTTCATGGTAGAAAGATTTATTAAAAAATGTAAATTCTCCCTCAAGTGATTATAGATTTAATGCAATTTTAATTAAAATTCCAACAGAATAGTTTTTGCAGAACTTGATTAGCAGATTCTAAAATTTTAACAGAAGACTATTGATAAAAATCACCAAGACATTCTTTTTTTTTTTAAAGTTTATTTACTTATTTTAGAGAGAGAGAGTGAGCATGAGTAGGAGGGGCAGAAGAAGACGGAATCTCAAGCAGACTCCGCTCTGAGTGCGGAGCACTATCCCACGACCCTGGGATCACAACCTGAGCTGAAACCAAGAGTTGGATGCCCAACCGACTGTGCCACCCAGGTGCCCCTAACCAAGACATTCTTAAGAAGAACCAGGCAGGACATATAACTCTATAAGATGTCAAGTCTTCTTATGTAGTTTCAGCAATTAAGATAGTGTCTGTTAGCAAGGGAAACCAAAGGAAGAGAGAGCCTAGCAAGAGGCCCATCAGACAGAAATCCAAGAGATGACAGGAGCTGACAGTTGCTGATCAGTGTGGAAATGATGGATTATTCAACAACTGGTGCCGGGATTGGTTATGCATATGGGCAAATCATAACAGCTGTCTTATAGTCCATATTCAAATGATAATACTGAAGCCAGAGGGCAAGATGGATTAAAATCCAAAATGTAAATGGTAAAACTTAAAATTGCTTAGAGGAAAATATAGGAGACTATCTCTATGACCCTGGGGATAGAGTAGGATCTCTTGAGCACTAAGGGCACAAGCAATAAGGGAAAGATTGATAAATTCAACCACAATAAAATTAAGATCCTTTGTCCTTCAAAAGACATCAATGCGAGAGTGATAAAGCAAGTTATAATCTGGAACATTTCAACACATAGTTGACAAAGGACTAGTATTCTGAAGATATGTACAAACATTTACAAATTAATAAAGAAACAATAACACCCCAATAAAAAAGAGGCAGGTGATATGAACACAGAAGAGGACATGAGTGACCAATAAACACATGTAAAATGCTTAGCCTCATTATTTATCAGGACAATCCTCAAGGAAATATCATCATACGCCCTCCAGACTGGTTGAAATTAAAATGCCTCATAGTACCAAACATTGTCTGGAGTATGGAACAGAGGAACTTTCAAACAGTGCTGTGTATATGCTAGTTGGTAAAACCATTTTAGAAAACACTTTTAGAAAATGAATTATTAGGCCTGGGTGGCTCAGTCGTTTAAGTGTCTGCCTTTGGCTCAGGTCATGATCTCAGGGTCCTGGAATCGAGTCCCACATCGAGTTCCTTCCTTTGCCTGCTGCTCCCCCTGCTTGTGCTCTCTCTCTCTGACAAATAAATAAATAAAATCTTTTAATTAAAAAAAAAAGAAAACGATTTATTAGGAATTAGGTCCAATACATGCATCCCCTATACGCCAGCAATTCAACCACTTTGACTTCAACCTAATATACACCCTAAAGAAACTCCTGCACTTTTTGATTGGGAGACATGTATAAGATTACTCATAGCAACATCACTTGTGATAGCTTTAAAAAGCAAGCAACCTAAGCCCAAGTGTCCTATGACAGTAGGGTGAATAAGTATATTAGGGTGTGTTAAGTAATGGAAGACTTTACATCAGTGGAAACGAAGAGCCTAACACAGATCAAGTCAAAAACAGTGTGCGCAAAACCAAAATAGAACAAAACTAACAAAAAACTAAACTGTGGAAGAACTTACATAGGATTCAAAAACAGGCAAAACTCAATAGTATGTGATACAGGGATACCTTCACATCTTCACATATCATTTATAAAGACAGTAAAGGTATGGTTTATGTAAAACTCAGTAGTTAACTCTTAGAAGGAAGGAGGGGAACGTGGCTGGTTGGAGGCATTCATAGGGCTTTAGGGTAATCATCCATGTTTGTTTCTTAAGCTGAGTAATAGGTACACGGGTATTTGTTTCATTTATTTTTAAATGACAATTCTTTAAAATGTACAAATACATTATATGCATTTTTTTGTATACAGTATATATATACAAACAAAGAGTTAAAAAAATAGAGGTTACAAGGAGAAAAGAAATACATTTGGTCTAACTTCCTTTCTATATTGTAGCTATTGAAATAAGTGTCCCTTCTAAGTCCTATTTTCTTCATGTTATACCTCCTGGTATTGGACTGTTCTTTACATGATTTGCAAACCATTTATCTTTCCCAGTGCCTAGAATTGGTCTGTAACATAGTAGGCACTCAATAAATATCTTTCATTTTTTCATCAAAGCACCAAGCTAGCCAAATGAGAAAAAGTAAAAATTTCCTAATAATTAAAAACACTGCAAATCAAAACAATGTGTCATTTTTACCTAGCAAATTGACAAAATTTAAAAAAAATGATCAGTCTTTGCAAGAGTACCAGAAATCACATATTGTTGATGGGAATGTAAAAATGTAAGTGGTGGCTAGTCTGGCAGTAAGTTTGGAAAGTCCTAAAAAAATGTATTCTTTGATGTTGTAGGTCTACCTATAAGAATTTATGATCATAAAGCCTTCATGGATGTGCTTTCCACTTAACATGGTACTTTACATATTTACATAAAAGGCATATGCTTGACAATGATGGTCTTTAAATAAGCTGTTTTAGGGGCGCCTGCTTGCCTCAGTCAGTAGAGAACACAACTCTTGATCTCAGGGATGTGAGTTTAAGCCCCCACACTGGATGCAGAAATTACTTAAAAATAAAATCTTTTTTTTTTTTTTTAAGATTTTATTTATTTATTCATGAGAGATAGAGAGAGAGAGAGGCAGAGGCAGAGGGAGAAGCAGGCTCCTCGTGGAGCAGGGAGCCCGATGCGGGACTCGATCCCAGGACCCTGGGATCATGACCTGAGCTGAAGGCAGACACTCAACCGACTGAGCCACCCAGGCGTCCCTTAAAAATAAAATCTTAAAAAAAAAATAAATAAGTAAGCAATGGTAAATCTATACACTTAATGGAATGGCATATAACAATAATATGGCATAAAATAGTTGATGAAATAAAACGTTCTTGATATATCAGTACAAATCAGGTTTAAAAAGTATGCAAATTTATGTGTAGACAAAGGACAGAAAGGATACACACAGTTCCTGGCCCGTAATAGATGCTAAATAAATACATGAGTAATAGGGGCGCCTGGGTGGCTCAGTTGGTTAAGCATCCAACTCTTGATTTCAGGTCCGGTCATGATATCAGGGTCGTGAGATTGAGCCCGGTGTTGGGGTCCATGCTGGGGGGTAGAGCCTGCTTAAGTCTCCCCCCCCCTCCCCCCCCCCCCCCCCCCCCCCCCACTCATGTTTTCTCTCTCTCTTTCTCAAAAAAAAAAAAAAAAAAAGAGTAATAAAGGGATAAAGAATAAGTGACATACACCAAAATTCTAGCACTGGTTTCCTCTGTATGCTAAGATTAGGGTTGATAATAATTTTCCTTTTTTGCATGTAGGTATTTCTCCAAATTCTGTTATGTTCATGTATTCCTGTTGAAATAAGAAAAGATCCAAATTATTAGAATTAAAACCGAAGACTACTATGTGTATACACATCTTGTTTTACATCATGACTAGTACCACATTGCCACATAGGAGCTTACTGAATGTCTTTGAAGTTAGGGTTGACATTAAGATCTGCTCTTCTGCACTCCTCTTAAATGCCTGTTTTTTCAATATCCTTCAGGTTTGAAACCTTTTAAAACCAATGATTATGTGTTCATACCCAGATGCTGAAAGTGCCCACTTTAAGGTTACTGTCTGGCCAAAATTTAACTAGCTGCCCCATGTGTGCTTGCTCTTGTGGGGCTGCCAACCCGCATGAGCAGAGGGAGGGTTGGGAGGCAGTCACAGGCTCAGAGATCCCCCTCTGTGTTTTATCCCGAGGCTGAAAATGGCCCCTGGGGCCGAGAGTTCCAGTTCAGGACCCCTGCAGGCAGGGGGTCTCATTTAGCTGCCTAAATTGGGTGCTGCCTAATATTGGTTAGAAAATTTTGTTTAAGGGTCTAAACTCTCCTAAATGCCCCTAAACTCCCTAACCTGAATGTCCTTGAAACGACCTTGGGTAGATCTTTCCAGGGCTGATTTCTATTAATGTGGCTATTGTTGTTTTCAAATATATTCATGGCGAGACTTGAAGAAATGTTGGATTCCTGTTGAGAATCATGTTATTAGAAACATTACTGTGCTATTGGATACACAGATCCAGGAAATTTGGCAAATCATTCTGGATCTCAAGGTTAGTCTTCTTCCTACAATGTCCTGTGTACACCCTCGGGTGCTGCCTTCCTTCTGGCATTTTTGTGGGTTTGAGGCAGGATCAAGTATTTCCACACCACCCGCAGGTTTCATGCTCATTAGTTCCATTACAATTTGAGTCTTCCAGCAATTTACTTAGGAAGAGAAGAAGGAAAAGACAGGGTCTCTGCGATATTCAAGATTATGGGTTGTCTTGAGTGATAGGAATTTAAGAACCTAAAAGGGCATTATTGTTGCGTGGTTTGCTAAATTATGCCAGAGGTTGGAGAACTACCAAAAGCTTCCATCTTGAAAGGGTTGCACTTGTACTAAAAATATCTCAAAAAACTTGACTTTCCTTTGATGCTTTTAGAATATCTTCCCTGGGTCTTAGGAAGAAATCCCTGACCTGAAAGCCACACTTAAGTAAACTCTTGGAGTTGGATGATAATTTGAAATTGGTGCCTAACAGCCTCCTTCTGGAAGAGCTATGAATTTTCTGTTATTTGCATAGGCATGAAATTATTTGGGGCATTAAGGAAAGAGAACTGCCATAGACAGCCTGGGGTAAAATACAAACCGAAAAACACACTTGTCTTACGGGAAAGACTAAAATTATGAGCTCCCAAATGGCACCAACACAGGAGGCTGAGTATACTATAATAACTTGCTTTGGTGAGCATCAGGAAGAGACACTTGGGAGGCTCGCATGGTCCTAGGGATCCGTGATAATGATTTCCGGGATGAAAACTGCATGGACGTGAAGAGGGGAGAACTTTCCAGTGGGTTTTGTTTAAAGAATGTAACATTTACCAGATTATCTGAACCTAGTAAAACATGTTCAAGTACAGTCGCTACGGCATCCTCTCATCTCTCTAGGATCTATGGGGAATATGGTTAAAGCCAGGTCATTAGACCACTGTAGGGCATGTTGGAGAATGTCTGATGAGGGAGCAATGGATATGAGGCAGCTGGGAGTGTGGAAATCCACAGGTAATTGACTTGAGACACCAAAAGGAGCCAGCTCAGAAATTAACAAATGCTTATCTTCTCTCACAGGGGTGCCTTCTAGCAAGCAAGCAGCCAGATCAGAAGGGCCCACTTTCCTTTTTAATCTGGGGCCATGTTCTGCTTCTAGTGACTGTTGATGGCCCATCTGAAAGGTAGGAGTCCAGGTTTTGCCTGTAGGCAGATATTTGCAGCCACATCTGGCTTTGCTTTGCCATATTGTTAACCCCCCTTTCCCCTGCTACATTTGTTTTCTTTTTATTAAATTTCCCGTCTGGATCCTTGAGTCTGCATTTCTAATGTCAACAACTGCTTTTATCACAGATAATAACTTCCTTTTACAAAAAGGCTGTATCATCCTACATGCATTTCAAATTACATTTTATGAACAAACACTGAAATAGGGTATTTGGCAGTATGCACAATTGGGTATATTTATAGTAATCTAAATTTAAGTTGCAAGAGCCAAAAACTAAGTTGGTTGCAGTTTTCTCAATAATCTATTTCTTGAGAGTGTTGTTACTTCTCACCAGAACTTAATTAAGTTCACATTGGGATGTTTATGAAGTAAATCATGTGGTATGCCCAAACATGCTGTAAAAACAATTATCAAAACACCAGAAATTCTTTAACACTCTAAAGTTTTCATAAGCAAGATCATTAAATGTTCCAAAATCGGTTGTTTGTTAATAGGCTGGAATAAGATTACAAATACATGGCTGAGGAATAAAAAGAAAAACCTGGTCTTTGCAGTCTTCATGGCACAGGACTAAGTGAGTGCCTTATATATCTGTTTTTTTGACTGATTTCTTGTCCTGTCCTGGTCCAGAAGCAGGGATATTGGGAAAGGCCCCGCATTCAAGATCTAGCTCTGCCACTGACTTGCTATGGGTTATTCAAATCTGTCTGATCCTCATTGGCCACTTGAATAAATACAGAGGACAGTTAAGAAGCCCTATGCCTAAATGATATGAAAATGAATGTCTTGTTCCTATTACTAAAGTTACTGACTATTTACCATATATTATATTTAATCTAGTGACTAATCCTTCATGGCCATGTGAGGGTGCCTGATTCCATACTGAAAGCTGAGCAAATGATACTTCCACTGAAAACTTAAGCCATGAGCTTCTGATGTTTCTAGTTTTGAGATGTGGCCTGACAGGATGATGATAACCATGCAAGAAAAGCACACAACCCATCACAGTGTGGAAACAGATTTGGCAGAATGGATTACATATTTTGTTTTATTTTTAAAGATTTTATTTTTTTATTTTTTATTTTTTATTTTTTAAAGATTTTATTTTTATTTATTTGACAGAGAGAGACACAGCGAGAGAGGGAACACAAGCAGGGGGAGTGGGAGAGGGAGAAGCAGGCTTCCCGCTGAGCAGGGAGCCCGATGCGGGGCTCGATCCCAGGACCCCGGGATCGTGACCTGAGCCGAAGGCAGACGCTTAACGACTGAGCCACCCAGGTGCCCCTTAAAGATTTTATTTTAAAGTAATCTCTGCACCCAATGTGGGGCTCAAACTCACGACCCCGAGATCAAGAGTCACATGCTCCACCGACTGAGCCATCCAGGAACGCCCCCCCATTTACATATTTTAATCTCAGATTTATATCATAATGTTTAGAAATGCAGACTTCTGTTTCCATTGCTTTCTTCATGGTGTGCAATTGGAAAAAAAAAGAAATGTCTGGGTGTCTGACACTGGACTGATCCAGCCTCAGGCATCAGTCCTATTTAAGAGGAAATGTAGGTTAGAAGGGTTGCCCTGTGGAAATTAAGAACTTAGATTTCAATGGCTATCAGGTTAGTTCTCAAACCTGTTTGAGCAGGAGTTAGTGTTTAATTTTTAAATTTCAGAAATAAGAACTGGTTGTATCATCCAAAGATACATTTTTACCTGCCCAGCCTGCATCTTGGAGGCGCTCAGAACATAATGACTGAAATCTTAATTTCTTTTGCTGATTGTTCTGGGAAAATCTTTACTGGTGCAGTCTGTTGTCTGTTTACAAGAGAGTTGTTCTATGTATACAGTTGAACAATGCAGAAGTTAGGGGTATGGACCCTTATGCAGTTGACAATCCATGTATGAGTTTTATTTCCCCAAAACTTAACTACTAATAGCCCATTGTTGGCCAGAAGCCTTAACAATAACATAAACAACTGATTAACGCATTTTGTATGTTATATGCATTATATACTGTATTCTTACAATAAAGTAAGCTAGAGAAAAGAAAACGTTATTACGAAAATCATAAGGAAGTGGGGTGTCTGGGTGGCACAGTTGGTTAAGCATCAGACTTTTGGTCTCGGCTCAGGTTGTGATCTCAGGGTCATGAGACAGAAACCTGCATCAGGCTCTGCACTTAGCAGGGAGTTTGCTGGGGACTCTCTCTCCCTCTGCTTCTCCCCCAGTGCTTTCTCTCTCTCTCAAATAAATAAATCTTAAAAAAAGAGAACATCATAAGGAAGAGAAGAGAAAACACATTTACAGTACGGTATCTATATTAAAAAAAATATGTATAAGTGGACCCACACAGTTCAAACCCATGTTGTTCAATGTTCAACTGTACTTTATCTTTATTCTCTTGGAGGAGTGAAAACTTAGAACAGTGGTAGAATTTGGATGGATGTTTGCTCACGCAGAGCTCTATCTCTAAAGAGTGAGTATCTGCATTCCGTTCTATGGCATATGACAGGCATAGTCTTATCTCTGTTTAGGTTCTACCATATTCTATAAAATAACTTAAGCAGCCTTTCCTGACTACTCACTCATTCCACAGACTCCCAAGTTGGGTGTGGTAAGGAGATACAAAGTAAAGACACAGCCCTTGCCTTCCAGTTATTTACTCCCTAGGGGGAAAAGGCAGAATGAGCATATGTAAAATACATAAAAACACCATGTACCTACTGAACTATATATGTAAATGTTGTTAGGTACTGGGTTGGAAAATCGAAGTCAGTCAAGTGCATCATGATAGGAATTCGGCAGAAGGGAAAGCACATAGCTTGTGGACATAGTATTTAAGCAGTAGTATTTAAAACAAAAATACTGCAAGGAAGATATTGAACGAAATCCAGAAGTTCAGGTATTGACCCTGGAATAAATAAATCGTTTAGCCAAATATTCATTCTGATGATTGGAATTACTGATTGAACCTGACTTAACATCGTTATTAGAAGCTCCAAGTTCAGTAGTGAAAGTGATAGGTGTTGCAGTTTCCAGGAGCCTGGTTGCCGCACGGATGGTGAAAACTCATGCTGGGCTGACTCCTTCTGAGCTTGGGGCTTCTTTTCCTAGTACTGGGGAAACATAGGGAGCATTGGATCTTGAGTCTTAGGGTGGGTTTTGGGATGACATAAGAATTTCCAAAAAAGAAGCTGGAGTATTGAACCACCAGCCTGGCTGAGACTAGTGTGTCTCCAGGCTTGGAAACCAATAGTCCTAAAAAGACAAAGTGAGAGAGGAAAGCCACTGGTGTTGGTGGCCAGAGGCCAGGAGTGGGAGGGTGCAGGTCTCACTCTCATGGAGGATCCCAATGGTCATTTGTTAGCGTCATTGGACAACTTCCATAAGTTACAAGCTAGGCTTCATGTTAACATGATTAAATATGACTTTTCATACTCCTTGCAATGAGTAACGAATTCAGACTATGTGGAGATCAATGTGAATGTACAATGGATTTTATAAATCTAACATCTTCTGCCCTCAGAGAAATGACAATCTAGGTGCAGACATAAAACATAGCAAGTGAAAATTAATTTTGAGGTATCAGGGCATCTGACTAGCTAAGTGCGACATGAAGTCAGGCCCCTGGTGGGGTGATATGAGATTAGATTTAGCATCTCAGGCCTTTGTGCTCTACCTGTCACCTACGGCTGGTGGTGTGGCTCTCCCAGCTTCCACTTGGCCATCTGCGCTCCTCCCAGGCTTGTTGCCGGGGTCAAAGGAGATGATTTCTTTCATTTCCATAAATAGTTTTGCTGGAACTCAGGCGCACCAGGGAGCACCAGGGAGCGTGCACATCGCTGGCGTTGGAAAGATGAGCGAGGTGAGAAGCGCTCTCGAGCCTTGTGGGAGAGGCAGACACTTAAACGGGATGCCAGCCCCAGGTTAGGACCATAAGGAGGAAATGATGAACTCCGCCTGGAGGAGATAACGTGTATTAAGACACTGTACAAAACCAGATGGGAAATCCTATGAATGTGGCGGAGCCGCCAATGTATGTTGATTCTATCAGATTATTTTCTAACAATAGAAATGATTCTTAACATCAGGAGGAAGATGGGACATTTCCAGCTGAGATAATACCTATTATCTGATAGATATTTGGCAGGAATCTATAGAAACGTCATGGGTAATCCCATTCTCTTCTATGTTAGATGAGACTCTGACCCTACAAACTACCCTAAAGAAAGTGTGGGGGGAAATCTACCTTTTTAAATTAAATGTGACACAGCATTTGAGTTTCTTGCAGTGTGCCCTTCAGTTGAGTCTAGTGCTAAGATTAAGAATATAAAGGTTGTTTCTTGAATTAGAAGATCTGAAGCACGTCTTGGGTGGGAGGAAGGAACCGTCTGTAGCAGCCTCCAGACACACATACACACACGCGCTGCTTGCCGACTACCAGCCCATTAGTGTGATAGTGTCACGTGATATCACATGGGTCCTTTGGTCAATCATTCAACAAGCAGATTTACTAATTTAGAAAATATGAGATCAACTACGGACGAGTTCACTTTGCTTTGCAGTTCGACCAGGGGCTCGTGGAGAACATTTTCTATGATGGATTCGACGTTGACCATTAGCGACAGTTGAGCTTTACGCTCTAGAGGCCGTATTAGGACCCGGGGTTTAAGACCATTCTGGGGCCAGGACAAGTGAGTCACATCTCCTGTGAGATAATGGAGGAGCTGTTGCTAGTGTCTGCTGAGAGATGAAGATCCTCCTGACGGCGGAGGGGCAATAAAAACAAAAACGCTGATGTGGAATTTGGTGTTGTTTCTGAGCTCCCCTGCTGCGCCGCCAGAGGGGTTAAATTTGCTCCCTGGATTAATGAGAAAAATGCCAAGAGAGACCGAGAAGCAGAGGAAAGAAGTGGCAGGGCGATCAAGCAGTTTCTTCGGATTATGTCATCAGCCTCGTTTAATTACGGAGGCAGAAACGGAGCCTCTGCCAAAAACCAGCGGTACTTGGCGCACGCGCAGCTCCGTGATAAGGGCTGCGCCTAATGGCGAGCAGAACTTCCCAGAGACACGCGGGAGGACGTACTAACGTACTGCCGGCACGTGGGGCCTTTGCAAGCCACGCCCATTAAACCTGGGGCTTCCCTGAGGGAGTCTGCAGGGCCTGTCCCAGCACGCGTTTTCATTGGCGCATGCTCCCTTTCTCTTCCTGAGTGAAGGGATGAGGAGCCGGCTGGTCTCCTGCACCCTAGAATCAGTTTCTCAACTCTATCTGGGCTTGGAAGCATTTGGACTACCCTTTGGTTAGCGGAATGCTGTGCACCCGTGGCCTTGCTGTGCAAAATTCCTTTTCCAATCCTCTCGATGGGGAGTTTTGACTTGAAGTTGAGAGAAGCCAAGTGAAGAGAGCTCACAGTTATTGTTGATAAGAGTCGGGATTTGGTCTTTACTTGCCTGTTTAATCCAAATTCAATGGAAGACTCTCTGAACACTTTTCTCTAGGCTGTGTTCTGGCCACTCTGGGGAGCCCCGTCTTGCAAGACAGACACATAAATCCTGTCCAGAGTTGACCTTTGGAAATGTGTTTCCTCCCCTCAAATGTCAATATATATATAAAAAAAAAATCCTCTGTGTCATGCATGATGCATGCATGTAGGATTTTTTCCTCACGATTCATGGATTTGAGAAATATCATCTTCTGATGGACTTTTGATACATTTTTTTACAGATCCATTGAGAGATTATTTTAATTCCGTAAAATGAGGTTTAAAGTGATATATGTTCATTCAGAAATTGGAAAGAATCAATGCCTCTGGCATCCTCTGTTGGGCCCTTGGGCAGAGTTCTTTGGGCTAAAATGGAGGCGACTTCCGGGCTCTACCTTCTGTGTGTTTTTTTGCTTTAATGATTAAATAATTTTTCATCACTCGGAAGCTCCGAGTTGGTTGACTTTGGGTAGGTGAGTATTTATCTTTTGTTCCTTCTGGGGAGTATAACCTACTGCCTTTGCGTGCTGTTGAGCGGTAGGAGAA
Organism: Neomonachus schauinslandi; assembly: GCF_002201575.2. Taxonomy (NCBI): domain Eukaryota; kingdom Metazoa; phylum Chordata; class Mammalia; order Carnivora; family Phocidae; genus Neomonachus; species Neomonachus schauinslandi. Next base: position 111,459,079 of record NC_058407.1, on the reverse strand, counting down.
TCATTAGTGCCAAACATTAACCCTGTGACCTGCTTGTTTATATACCTACTGTAACTATGTTTTGCTTGAATTTCTGAGGTTAGTCAAAGCAAATATACATACCATCTAAGATGGCTGTGTGCAAACTAAAACATGTTTTGTCAAAATTGCTGATAATACATTCCTTCAGACAAAAGCCTTAAAGAAAAATAGGTACTGATATTAATGGAACGGATATCTTGAAAGCTTAAGAGGAATGACAGGATCTTTGGGTTACGTCATATACCATTTATTCTGTAACACACAGGTGCGGTCCTTCCCCTGTCCCGAGTGCATGGCAGGGTCATTTGCTATAAAGAGGCGCTATTGGATGAAATAGCAGATATTTAAATAAATACCAAATATTCTAAAATAAGCATTAATTTCGTTAGCCCATCCGGTATTGCCCATGGCATCATGAAGTAGAAATATTTGGTTTCAAAGGAGTTATATAGGCTAAATTTTGTATATGTATATAAATCTAATCATTGGTAAAGGTATTTAAAGTGTTTAGCAAACCATTTTGGGGGGGATGATATTAGACAAAACTTTAAAAATCACACTGACATTGTTTTCCCATAAAACCCCCACAACTTTAGGCTTGGCAACATAATACCTGTATTTCCAGAATGGAGTTTTTCATATTTTAGGATAGGGAGGAATTTGATCTACACTAAAAGAAAGGCCAACCACCAACTATTCTAGAAATCATATAAATAGATTGTTGCTAATAGTGGGCTTCAGTGTTTTTTTTTATTTTAATAAATACTGCCCCTCCATATCAAAACTGTTAATGACAATAGTCTGAGCCATATTGTTGAAGCCAAAATCATCCTTCATAAGTCTGAGTCTCTATTAATAAAATCAAGGTCACGTTCTTGGAGGTGGACAGCAGTGGATGCTCTCCACTTTGGGAGGTACAGCTGGACCGCAGAAGGTCCCTTTTTTCTTGGGGATTTTTTTTCTCTAATTGCTCCCCAAATTTCCATGTCAAGGATTTCCTTACAGATCTTCATATTAAAATGAACCATCAGGCAAATTGTTATCATTTAATCCTACCTCTGCTTTACTCCTCAAAACTCCAGGAGAATCATCTAGAATTTTCTGCTTTGTCCCTATCATTACGTACATTTGTTTCTCTAGGATGCCACAGAAAGACTTTTTTTTTTTTTTGGTGCCTGAAGTTAGTATATACTGCTGCTGCCAGGAAAGAAATGGCCTTTCCTTTATTTGCAGTTTTGCAGCCAGGGTGTGATTTAGCCCCTTGCAGGATATACCTTTCTGTCCTTGGTTTTCCTATTACATCGGTGCTTCCGCCTCAGTTACAGCAATTTGCTACTTTGTGTTTATAGTTATTTCTTAATTTGCCTTCTCCCTCTACTATATCCTCACATCCTCGAGGTAACATAATTGCTTATTTGGTTCCATAGTATGACCGCAATGCTTTGCACATAGTAAATACTCAACACATTTTGTTGAACCCAAGAATGTATTAAAAATGATTGTCTGATATTATTAGGCTTGCTTTCTTATTAAGAAATTTAAAAGAGGGTCACTGTATCTCCATGCTTTATCATATCTAAAAAAGGTGCACTTACATCAGTCCATTGATAGAAAGAGACCTCTCTTCCTCTGGGCTTGGGGTTTGACACCAAATGTCCCTTCTCTGTTGTGGTTATGTCATCTTTCATTCTGGACATCACTCACTTTGGACTGACCACTAAAAGTCTTAGTTCCTGCCCTTGAGTTCCAGGTGGCAAGGTGGAGGGGTTCCAGGAGTAGGGAACGGATGGGAGAAACTTTCAAAATGCAAGATGTGCAGAGCCTTCTGGTCACTGGAAAGTGGGGTGGGAGTTGGGGTGCCTTGGGTGGGGGGGAAGGGCATGAATGCAAATGTAAAGCACTTAGCCTGCATCTGCAAAGTAGTGAGCTCTCAATAATTGTTAGCTTTTATTAGTTTTGTCACAGGTCAATGAATTATTGAGGAAAAGGATATATCAGAAAAGGATCAATAGCAATACGTCTAACTTCTGATCTATACTTTAGCTTTACATTCAATCAATGTTATCAAAACCTGTACTGGCTCAAAGGATTAGATAAAACTGTTTTGTGATCTAAATGGCTTCCTAAAGGAATGGGGAACTAAAAAACTCGGGCAATATTGGACTTTTCAATAATGTTTATATACTGACTTGCAAAAATAATATTGGAATATTTAAAAAAACTCACACAGTTCCCATCAGGGTAAGGGAAAACAACTTTATTTTGGCATTTCCCCCTTGAGTGGATGTAATTTATTTTTAAAAAACTTACCTTCCTTGACAAGGTATTTGGAGGACTATGGGGTGGGGTGGGGGGGGCGCAGTTTTGTTCACAGTTTCTTATGGCACGCTCCTTTTGTAGAGCAAACTATGTCTGACTGTCGTTAATGTTAGGAGAAATAGAACATCTCTGCAGAAATCTTTTCATATCCTAGACTCAGAGCTCTTGGGCCCAGAATCCCATCTGGCATATTTTACTGTTTGAGTAAACCCTTAACTTCAAAAGGAGTAAGAGTGAAGCCTTTCGGATTTAAAAGATAGGTTGAAAGATATTTTGGAGGAGATTAAGCCTGTCCCTATTCAGTAAAATTTCTTAGACATTTTTAAATCTCTATGACAACAGAGGTATTTTCCTTCCCCAATTCTTTTCTTTCTTTCTTTTTTTTTAAGTTTATGTATTTAGTTTTTTTTAGTAATCTCTACACCCAACATGGGATTCAAACTCACGACCCCGAGATCAAGAGTCGCATGTTCCTCTGACTGAGCCAGCCAGGCGCCCCTATTCTTTCCCCAGGTGTGATTTCAGATTGCATACGGACATCCCAGCTAATGTTTCACAGAAGAGGATGTCTCTCAGTTTCACAGCTCAGTAGTGCAAAGGGTCGCACCCCGGTTAGAGGAACAGCATCTTCCTCTGGAATGGCACCTCCCACTTCAGTTCATCAGGATTCTCTGCAACACTGGGCACTGGGTGCCATTTTCTCCTTCAACCTTTCTTTTCTCTTGGCATTTGTGACATTGGTTTCTCCTGATTCTATTCTTATATTTAATTTTCCATCTTGGTTTCCTTCATTGGCCTTGTTCTTCTTTGTATCTCTGAAAATACTATTAACCCATTTAATCATTGTCATGGGCTGTCATCCCCTCCCCCCCCCATTCATATGTTGCCATCCTAACCCCTGGTGCCTCCGAATGTGACTGTGTTTGGAGATGGGGTCTTTAAAGAAGGTAGTTAAGTTGGAATGTGGTCATTAGCTTGGGCCCTAATCCATATGATTGGTGTCTTTATAAGAAGAGGCTGGAGGAGCACAGACCTACACAGAGGGAAGACCATGTGAAGACACAGAGAGAAGATCTACAAGCCAAGGAAAGAGGCCTCAGAAGAAATCAACCCTTGCACCACTTTGATCTTGAACATCCAGCCTCCAGAACTGTGTGAAAATAAATTTCTGATGTTTAATCTGATCCATCTGTGGTTCTTTGTGATGACTGCCCTAGCAAACTAAACAGTGATTCATTTGATAAATATTTAGAAGGCCCTGACGAAAAGACCGTGAGACACGGTTCAAGGACAAAATAAATGTGTTGTTTCCTGGGAGAGGACAGATGTGTAAGGATGGGGCATAATTCAGAGCTATGTGCCCTGGAAGCACAGAGAAGAAATGCTGCCCTATCCTCCCAGCTGCTCAGGGCAAACTCCTGGAGGCAAGATTCCTCTGTTGCTGTTACATCTCACATCCAGTTGATCAGGAAATCAGTTTGGCTTAAATGGCTTAAAATACCTCCTGAATGCGGCTACCTCTCCCCAGTCGTCTTTTGCCTGGACTAGTGCAAGCCTCCTGACTGTCGCCTTGTGTCCACATCCCTCAGCCCGTCCTCAGCACGACAACCTGGAGACTCTCAAGCTCAAGTTCAGTCACGTCATGCCTCTACTGAAAGCACTGTGCTGACTAGAAGCTGTGAATCCACCTGCCCTCTTTGTCCTCCACCCTCCCAATTCTGTACTGATCCTTAATACCCCAGCCCTACCCTTGCTTACGGGCTTTTCCTTTAGCTGTTTCTTCTGCCTGGAATTCTCCCGCCTTCCATATGTATTCGACTAACTCCCTCGTTTCCTTTAAATCTTTGCTCATGTGTCACCTTCTCAACAAGGTCCATCCTGATCACCTGATTTCATTTGACAACCTGACCCCTGGCCCATGGGCCCTGCTCCCCATTGGTAATCCCATTGCCCCCTAATTTGCTTTTCTTCTTCCTAGGGCATGGAAAATCTAACATGCTTTATATTTTGTGTATTCATTGTCTCTCTCCTTCCCCACCACCGCTTAAGAACAGAGACTCCATAGGAAAAAAGCTTAGGGATGCTTGTCTGTTTTGTTCATGGAGGCACCATGGGGAGCCAACATGTGGAGGGGGCTGGATACACACTGTGACTTTTGTGGCGACAAGGGCTGGATCCCACCCATTGAGGGGGACACATGAAGAGGGAACTGCACCCACCAAGGTCTGAAAGCCCCCGCGGCTGTGAGTTGTTAGTGGGGAGAAGTGAGTGGGGCTGGTGGGCAGGGCCAGGTTCCTGAAGGAGCTCAGGGCAAGATGGAGGATTTAGATTTCATTTTCGAGGCGGGAAGAGTCTTTGGAGGAAGTTTTGCAGGTAAGCAACAGGGACAGAGTGGCAGGTTGGAGTGATTATCCTGGTGGCAGAAGGAACGAGACAAGGCAGGGAGGCGAGGGAGGAGGCTGATGCAGGAATTCAGACAAAAATGAGGCTGTGCATGGGGCCCATCTCCTTGGACACTGCTCTCAAAGACACAGACTGGCAGGGCTCCTATTGAGCTTTAACTCCTTCTGTGGCTTCCCTTGACCCCACAGGGTGAATTTCAATCTCCCTAACACAGCCTTCAAGATTTGGCCTCTCCCTAGAGCTCCCCTTCCTAGACTCCGGGATCCAGGAAACAAACAAATCAAATCAAACCAACCACCAAAAAAACCCTCAACTAACGTTTATGGAGAACTCAAGTCCAAGTGACGTGTTAACATGTTTATATTTACCTCACTTAAATCTGCAAAGCATGCGGCGGAGCTAAGGACTCTTACTATCATTGTCCCCGCAGGGGATTTGTATGGCAGGGACAGTCTCCCTATTGAGAGGTTAAGGAATGTGCCCAAGATCGCAAAGCTAGTCAGTGGCAGAACTCAAATTCAAAGTCAGCAAAGTTTGTTTGATGCCCAAAGCCTTGTAATTCTCAGAAAACAGAATTACTTCACATCTCTGATTCTTGTATTTACCCTCTTATTCTTATCACACTCAATTGCGATAGATTTATTTACGTACCTACCGTTCCTTCTGGATTGTGGATTCCTTGAGACCAAGGATGAGTCTTATTCATAGGGTGACCGCACATCCCAGTTTTCCCAGGACAGTCCAGGCTTACACCCGGACAAGCGTTAAGCGCCCTCTTCCTCTCTTAAAAGTGTCCGGGTTTGGATGCTGAATTCTATGGCTGCCTACTTACTCATCTTTGTTCTCTTAGAGCATGCATTGTTCCTGGTATATAGGAGGTGCTTAAGTTATGTCTTTGAAGATGATGAGCCGTTTTATTCTGTGAAGATGGTGTAGGGACCGTATCATCATTTTAGTTAGTGGTATATGAACAGGGAAAGATGAGGATATGGCGACTGCTTTATCTGACAGAAAGCACTCAAATCAGAATCTCACCAGTTAGCCCCATAGCCCTATGGCAGCCATGGAGGCAGGATGCTGGATCTCTCTTTAAGAAAGAGCCTGTATCCATTGCAAAGAGCTTTTGGAGCCTCCAGCATTTTCCGCTTTCAAGCCACGACCACTCATTCCCTGGGCAGCTGCCAGGCAGTGATGGAACATGGCAGGGACTCTGGGTGCCCAATAAAGGACCCCAGTGGTCGTCTCTGGCTGAGACTCTATGAGCTCTGCATTGTGGGCGCCCCAGTCACAAGTGTCAGATCTCTATCCTGATCTGGGGGCTTTTGCTGCTGGAGTCTGATCACACCCCGTATGTTTCACAGCTGCTCCCCGAACAAGCCTCTTGTACTCCTCACTTCCTAGTGTCTGCTTCCTGAGGGACCCAACCTGATACAGCTGGGACTAGGCACGAACCAGAGGAGAGGGGTGGCGGGATGGTGTTCGGGACTGGGTCACTCACTCAACTGGCAATGAGCACGGGTGATCTCTGGCACAAGGTGGGACTCAATCACTTAAACTTTCATGATGGTCGCTTGGGAGAATATTCCAGCAGAGGGGGCAGCCTTGGCTGGAGAAAGGATGTAGGAATTTGAGAAGTCGAAGATGTGCAAGGACCATGGAATCAGCTGGCTGTTGCTAAGTTGCATTGAGGCCCTACAGTGGGCTAACGAGAAGCTGCAGACAGGGAATAATTGAAAACAAAGTGTGAAGGCCAGTGGAGAGGCCTGTTCCTGGAGTCAGGGTAGAAAAAGAAGACCAAACTCAGGACTTAATGGACTTGCTTAGGTGCAAGGACAAATGAACCATTATGCCAAGGTCAGGGCCCTGGATGGGAACATGTAGGACCCTTACACCTGGGATGGGGACCTCTGGGTGCATGCCTCCAAACATTTTGGCTCCCCAGACCCTCTGAACCCTTGCAGCCTGCAGAGATGGTTCACTCTTTCCTTTTACAAGCTAGGACTCCCCCAGTGAGGGATGACACCACAGAGTCCTGTCCCCACAAGGCAAAAAGGGCCTCCTTAGTGTCCCCACTTCCTGGTAAGTTAGAGAGAGAATATGCCCCTCCCCCCTCGACTGCAAAAATTAGCCAACATCCTTTGTCAGGAATTGGGATTGGATTTTGAGGATGCTTGATAAAGGGGGCTGGAACATAACACTGGGTAAGAGAGAGTTTATGGATTTTGGAGCCCGTTCTCAGGATTTGGGACTTAACACCCTGGCAAAGCCCCCGGGGGATGGTGCAGACTTGCCATTTGTCTGGTTTCTAAAAGACAGGCCCATGATGAGCAGAGTTAGAAAGTCTAAAATGTCATGGCCAAGAGTGTAGAAAAGGGTTAAAAGGCTCAGGGAAGTAGAAATGCTGGAGGAGAGATTATGTAAAGCAGAAGGTCCATCGGAGGATTATGATGGGTGTGAAGGCCAGGCCTTGGGAAATTTGGTGGTGGTTCCTTCCTGCCTGGTGGGGGGATGGGCTGTCACTGAGCTGAGTCCATGGATAGCAGTGATGATGGGGCAAAACAGATGGGAATCTTGTGAGGATACTTCTTAATATACATAAATCAAAAGAAAGCAAGAATGGATATCTAGGAGGCTGAGGGTTGCTCTGTCAAACACTTGCAATTCCTTGTCTAGTTTTGGATCTCTAGGTAGATCTGGAACCCACTAATTGAAAAGGTAGCTGCGTTCCTCAGAGGAAGGACCCAGCAACACCATACAAGGTCTGTCATGGGATGATCCCAGTGTCCTTCCCCCAAGACCATGTATTCAGGCGATTCTGCTTTGGAGAAAAATTCCTAAATATTTTGAGGATTATTAGACACAGGTTCTGAGCAGGCACTAATGCCTTGGAGATGTTCTGTGTCATCGTAACCCCACTGTTAGAAAAATGGCAGAGGCGACCCAGGTAATAAATGGAGTTCTGGCCAAAGTCCAGCTTACAGTGGCACATGGACCTCCTGCCCTGTGATCATTTGTCCAGGCTCTGAATATAAAATTGGTCTTGATACACTTGGCAGTTTGAATCATCCTGCCACTGGGTCTTTGGCTGAACTTTGGTCATAGTGGGAAAGGTCAAGTTGAAGCTACCAAAAGTGTTTCTTTTGGCCAAAATAGGAAAAATAAAACAATATTGCATCCTGAGGTTCTATTAACCATGTCTTTTATTTCCCGTATTCTGATACTTTGACATCTTGGGGCCTGGAAGGACTGTCCCTGCCCTCCCAGGGCTAGTCAATTTCTAGCGGCAGTAAACACCTTGTCTACGAGAGTGCTTTTCAGGTGCAAAGCAACCAATCCACAGCCCACCACCCAACCATCTCCTTTATCAGGTTGTCACATTCCAGGCCACCATCCACCTATCACAGTGATCCCCGAGCCAGGGATTGCACAACTAGGGACAGCCCTTAGATCCCAGAGCCCACTGAAATTATTCAAGCTAGCCAATCCTAAGCCTGCTTTCCCTGCCTCACCCATTCCTTCTCATGGGAACTAAAATAAAGGTTCTTGTCCCCAGTTTTCCCCTCTCCCTCTGCCTCCTGACTGACTCAGGGGCTTCTCTGTGTGGCCCCCTGTGATGGCTTGTGCCCATTTCTCATATAGGAACTGGGTCAGAAACTCTTTTTTCAGTGGCAGTTGTCTTTTGATCTGTTGGCCTTTATGAACTTCACATTTTCTATTAACACAGGAGTGGAAGGATAATGGGGATTAATATCATCTGTTAGGATCTCAGTGACATTATGTGACGTTATGTCACATCATGACATAGGAGTGGTAACTCTTCACTCACTTGACCACCGCAGGAACTGGCTAGATCCAGAAAAATGATTGTAAACTGCCAAGTGTTCAACCAAGTAGTAGTGATCACAGCTGTGTGCCCGAGAGGATATTTCTGCTACCACAGAATAATGTGGCCTCAGGGACCTCGTGTGCAACCATTGATCTGGCAAATGCCTTCTTTTCTATCCCAGTCAAGAAGGAGGATCAGAAACAGGTACTAATCATATGGAACAGCTAAAAAGATACAGTGACTGATTTTCCCTCAGGCTATGTTAACCGTCCCACACATCTTGTCATAATATAGTCTTTAGATCTGGGCCATGTAGTTATCCTTGAAAACACCATATTAACCCATGACATCAAGACTAGCAAGCTGGCAATGCAGAATAAACAAGAGATGGCTGGAAATGTGCTCCAGAGGTTGAGAGATAAACTTTTAAGATTTAAAGCCCTGCCATGTCAGTAAAGTTTTTATTTTTAATTTATTTTTATTTTTTTTATTTTTATTTTTTGTCAGTAAGGTTTTTAATGGTTCAGTGGTCAGACACGTATTCTCTCTTGCTCTCTCTCTGTGTATATATATATATATATATGCACACACATATATGTATCTCAAACTCTATATATGTTCTCTCTCTATATATATTCCTATTGGTTTTGTTTTTCTGGAGAACTCTGACTAACACAGGGCCTATACAACCAACTGAAAGAAAAGGAAGAAATCCAAGCTTGGTTTCTAGTTGGGTTGGCTACTTTGTGTGGAAGAAGTGTTTTGAGGTGAAACTCATGAGCAAAGGCCTAGAAAGTCAAAGACTGGAAACCAGAGGCAAAGAAGTCTTGGAGGTAAAGGCATATGGGTGGACATGGGGAAGAAGGCATGAAGTCTGAAGAGTTTGTATCACACGTTAATGGCTGCCAGAAACATTCACCATGGAAGGGACACTGAACCAAGGAGACAAAATGGCGGGGCTGGTTGACATTAGCCTGCTTTTGTAATCAGCCACCCTAGAAGTGCCATAATGGGCATGTGGATGAAGTGGCCATGGTGGCAGAGATGGAAGATGCACATAGGCCTACCCTCCTGGATTCCCACTTCCCAAGACTGATCTACCTATTGCTGCCTCTTCCAGCAACAGAGACGGATGCTGAGCCCCTAGCATGGCACAATTCCTTGAGAAGACCAACCAGCCACTTGGCAACAAACTGATTACATTAGTCTCCTTTCCTGGAAAGGCTAATGATCTGTTATCACAAGAATAGACCCGTATTTCAGGTATATGAAGTTGCTTTCTTGTTCATAAAGTTTTAGCTAGCACCACTATCTGGGGACTTATGAGATGGTTGATCTGCAAGCATAAAATCCCACACAACATAACATCCATCAGGGAACACCTTCACAGCAAAGGAGGCACAGAAATGGGTCCATAGTGAGGGATCCACTGGTCTTACGATATGTCACACTGTGCAGAAGCTGCTGACTAGGGCTCCAGCTTGGAGGCCATGCTCTGGTAGAGTGGCATGCATTCCTTGCAGACAATGCTGAGACCTACTGATTTGGAGACCTCTTTCTGGCATTGTGTCCCCAGTAGGAAGAATACCTGGGATCCAGAACCAAGGGGTGGTGGCAAGATAACCTACTTGTTATCGTTCACAATGACCCAGTGGGATACTTTGCGTTTCTTATCTCCAGAACCCCTCAGGGTTAGAGGTTCCTTGCTAGGGGACACAGCAATGTTCTTATTGAAGCCATGGTTTCTGTCTGGGCAAGAAAAGGAGTCACCATCCTGGCAGGGATAATTGAGCCTGACCAGAAGAAAGAGGTAGGGCTGCTGATACCCAGCAGAGGCAGAGAGGAATTATGTGTAGAACTCAGGTGAATGACTCAAGTGCCTCTTTGTATCTCTTAGCCCATGAACAGACAAGTGCAGTCATCCTAGCCTGAGAATCCTCTGGCTACCCAGGATCCCTCAGGAAATGAGAGTTTGGGTCATACCACCAGCGAAGCCGCGAAGATCAGTGGAGGTAATAGGTCAGGGTGAGGGGGAATTCAAATGGATAATGAAGGGGAGAGAAGAGAGGTGCTGGGGGCAGTCCTGGGACCAACTGCAGTTTGTACCACTAACTCCCTCTCTTAGGTTTCCCTCAAAAAGAGAGCCCCAAGGGATTTTTGGAGGAGCTGCTCTAAAAACTTACATGGAGAAATAAATCCATGAAGCAGAGGGATGGACTGTGGCAGGCATTGGGGTGTGCTGTTCAGATCTTCATTCAAGAGAGAACACCCTGGGGGCACCTGGGTGGCTCAGTTGGTTAAGTGACTGCCTTCGGCTCAGGTCATAATCCCGGAGTCCTAGGACGGATCCTGCACTGGGCTCCCTGCTCAGCAGGCAGTCTGCTTCTCCCTCTGACCCTCTCCCCTCTCATGCTCTCTCTCACACTTTTTCTCTCAAATAAATAAGTGAAATCTTAAAAAAGAAAAAAAGAACACCCTGGGCAGCAGGGGTGCAGTCAGTGAGAACCCCCAGCTGCAGCATCTTTAGGATCTGCCTCCACTTCTGAGCCAATACCACACATTTCCCAGACACTGACTGTGTGCAGTGGTCACGGCTGTCCAATGCAGGGCGCCTCCAAGAGGTGATTTTTTTTTTTTTTGGTAAGAGAGAGAGAGCGAGCATGAGGGGAGTGGGAAGGGAGGGCAGAGGGAGAAGAAGGAGAGAATCTCAAGCAGGCTCCATGCCCAGCACAGAGCCGGACGTGGGGCTCGATCTCACAACCCTGAGATCATGATCCGAGAGGAAATCCAGAGTGGGGTACTTAATCGACTAAGCCACCCAGGCGCCCCTCCAGCTGGTAATCTTTGCTCCAGAGCTCCCTATCAGGTGGGCCAGATCTTCATCAGACCCACCATGGTTCGAGGCTCTCCCGGCTGCATCTGGTTTCCTCCCCCCTCCCCTTATACAGGTGTCAGATCTGAACCATGGTCTGAACCACCGGCCATCTTCATTCTCCGCTCTGTGTTTTTCACAAACATCACTCCCCCCATCCTCTGAACTTCTTGCCCTTCTGATTCTACCTCACTGTCTGCTTTCCCTGAGCCCCATGACACAATGATCCGGTCAGCTGGTTATAGTCAATTTAGCCACGGGGAAGAGCAGTAAGATGCAGTAAGTGGCTAGCAGAGGCATGCTAACACATGGAAATATTTATGCCCATTTAAAAAGTTGATTCACAAAGTAGTACCAGATTTTCTTATTATAGTTATTTTTTTCTTTAAATTCAGGGGCTTTTACTGTTAAAATATTCTGGACGTTGAACAGGAAAACTAAATTGAAAGTATATCCAAGTTAATTACAGATGCAAAATTTTTGTTTTAAATGTAAGCATCTACCCCACTTCTTTTACCCAGAGTTGGGTTAGTGTTCTGTGAGTTGCACACAGACTTTTCTCGCTTATTATGGAATTTGCTTTTTATATTTCTGAAGCAGCTAAATTCAGGGGCAACAAACCCAAACTGGTCTCACATTTCGATTCAACGCCTTCTGTGGCTGAGCCACTTCCTCTGGAAGGTTTGCTAGTCACCCCAAATTAAAAATGGTAGTGGACAAACTCCTTGCCTTCCATTTCAACCTCTTGCCTTTCTGATTTCCTGGTACTATTGTGGCGCTATGATCTTCAACACTCAGTAGTGTTCAGACACTAGCATTAAAAGTGGCTGCCATTCTGCTCTGGGATCCCTGACAAGAGTCAATCTCTTGGGTTCCTTACAATGCGTGTGACAAGAGGGGAGGTGGGCAGCTCTGTTTTGTGTTTCTTCATTTCATCCTGGATGAAATCAGTTTTCCAAAATAACTTTATACAAAAACATTATCGTTTACTTCAGATCATTTCATTGTCTTCCCATGATCCAGTTTCTTTTCCCTTTATAGCTTCAAGCTATGGTGTCTTAGTCCGTTTGGGCTGGGTAGCCTGTGAACAACAGAAATTGATCGCTCACCATTCTGAAGGCTGGAAGTCCAAGATCAGGGCACCAGCATGGTTGGGTGAGGGTTCCCTTCTGGGCCACAGACCTCTTATTGTGTCCTTACATGGCAGATGGGCGAGGGAGCTCCCTGGAGTCTTTTACAAGAGCATTAATCTCATTCACAAGACCTCCACTCTCATGACCTAATTACCTCCCACCTAAACTGTTCTCTTCCCACCTCCTGGTACCATCACAGTAGACATAAGTTTTCAACATATGAATTTGGGGGGCGGGACACAAACATTCAGATGATAGCACATGGACTTTGAAATGTATTGCATCTTTACATATCAATCTCCTCCCTGTTTCTGTATTAATGGGTTTTTTCAGATCTTACATTCTAGCCAAGCCAACATCCTCAACATCCCCTGTTTTTTCTTCTGATGCTGAATATTCCCAGACTGTTTTCCAGCGCTCCTTGGTTTATCAATATCTCTTCCAGTGTTTGGATTCCTTCTTAGGACCCATTTTCTCCCAAAGGTCTATTCTAACTGCCTCTGAATTATTTCTTCTTCTTTAGTCATTATCTTAATGCTTCCTTATTCTTCAGCTTGTTTGTACAAGTGTAATGTCGTAGGTACTTGGCCAGAGCAAAATGCCCGTACTTGAGACAAGCAACCGGCAAAATCACCCATTTCTTGTTCTGTGTAACTATAGCCAAACTACCCTGGCTTCATTATCATTACAGGTATGTGTGTGTGAATACATGAGAAATTGCTTGAAAAGCACCATCTTCTGGAGCCCTGGGGCGGTTCAGTCTGTTAAGCATCTGATTCCCGATTTCGGCTCAGGTAGTGATCTCAGGGTCATAAGATTAAGCCCTGCATTGGGCTCTGCGCTCAGCAGGGAGTCTGCTTGAGATTCTCTCTCCTTCTCCCTCTGCCCTTCCCTCCCCTCCCCACTAAATAAATAAATAAAATTGTAAAAAAAGAAAGAAAGAAAGAAAGAAAAGCACCATCTTTTATTTGTAGATTGAAGATTGAGGGAATAATTTGTCTTGTTTATGAGGATTATCAAGTTGTTTGCTGTTAGAACCGAGGGCTCTATTTAAGTTAACAAGTAACTATTCTATAAGTATCCAGAGCACGAATACTTCTCCTGTTCTGAGGTGTTAGCTGCTGCGTCCTCTGTACTTAGAACACACCTATGAACACATGCACACGGAAGCTTCTGAAACTTTCATCTATACTGATGTGTTTCTATGTACTGGTTTTACTCATATTCCGCTAAGCCAGACCTCGGGCGTCCTTTGTTGCTTTTTTGTTCCTAGTTCTTGCTCACAGACTGAGTATTTGTGTCTGCCCAAAGTTCATGTTGACTTCTAATCCCCAGTGTGATGGTAGTGTGGGGCGGGACCTTGAGGGGGTGATTAGGGCATGAGGGCGGAACCTTTATGAAGGGAATTGGCACCCTTGGGAAGAGACCCCAGAGAACGCTTTCATCCCTTCCGCCACGTGGTGGTGCAGCAAGAGGAGGGTGGTCTGTGAACCAGGAAGTGAGTCCTCCCCAGACACCAAGTCCTCCAGCACCTTGATCTTGGACTTCTCAGGCTCCAGAACTCTAAGAAATAAATTTAGGTTTTGTATAAGCCACCCTGTTTATGGTATTTTTGTTATAACAGCTTGAATGGACTAAGACATTGTCATGATTCAGTAGATGTTTCTTTCTAAATTTTACTTCTTGACTTCTGTTCCATGTAACACTCTGTCATTCTGCACACCAGAATTGCCTGAAAGTCAGCTTCGAATTAAACAGTGATGAGAAAAATCTAGATCCCAGTGTTTACTCACAGCCCTAGCATCTGCATCTCGGGAACAGAAGGCAGACGTTTTAAGTGTTCTGTCAGCTGCAATCAGATGAAATGCTCAGTTATTCATAAGACAGTTAGGTGATGATGGTTCTAAAGCTGGCTTCTGTGTAAATGTAATGCCCATTTCCTTTCCTGGTTTGCTCTTCTTTCAGTAAAGAAGTCACAATCAGAGTGCCTTTTAGCCTAAGTGCTGAACTGTTCTCTTGCGTTTTTGACTATTGTAATAATTGTTGCATTGGGCAAGGATTGAATTGGATTTGTGTGTTGTGACCTACTTCAGAGCAAGGGAAGAAATGTTTCTGTCTTCCTGAGAGTCACCACTCTGTGAAACACTTAAAACTCTAGTAGACAAAATGCTGGAGAACATTCCATAGAGGACTCTTTTAATTGGTGATCTGCCTCCTTCCCATTTAAAATTACAAAGTGGATATGGGTTTTGCAGCGTTTAGGCTCCAGACCTCTTTTAAATCTCAATCCCCAAATCCTAATGAGACTAAATAGTCTTTTGTTTTTACAAGTATATAAAAGTTTTTCCAAAACTTTTAGTTTTCACAGACCAATACATTTTCAAAAAAATGTTTTGAACATATGCTTAAGGTTTTCTTTTCTTTTCTTTTTTTTTACAGCCAGGTAAGAACAGATATTTATTGTGGCAGATATTATTCCTTCCTTCCTTGCTGACAAAACTCTAATTTTGTTTGTGGGTCTACCCCTCTCCCATGTGAGTTAAAATTAAATGTGAGTTAAAGTTAAATCTTGATTAGTTTAAGGCTCTAAATCAACATCCTTGACAGTGATGGTTTAAGGATAGGCACGCGATCCCATTCTGGCCAACAATGTTTGTTGGGGAAGTCTGCTAGGGGATATGCTGGTCATTTTCCATTTGCTTCTCTCCTTCCAGAATAATTTTCTGTCTTTGACTGCCTTTCTGAGTGCTCCAGGAGGCCAGCCTCTAAAGATTTCACGAAGGCTCCCTTGTCTGCTCTTTTGCACTGGGTTTGGCTAATGGAGGCACTGCCATGAGCTAAGACTTTTTATGACTCTCTACTCCCCTCTTCCTGGCTGCAATCTTGCCCACAGCTTCATCCCTCTGAGGCATAGGCTTTGTTGGGCCACCTCCCTGCCTCTGAGACAGCTCTCCTTACAGGGGTAGGAACTTCAGTTCTTCTTGTCCCTTCAGGACCTGAAGTAGTAATAGCTCCCTGATATTATTAATCCTTGGCACTTCACCATCTCTTGTTGGTCTGTCCCCTGAACTCTGCCCATGGTCTACACATTGTCGCTCCATCAAATGCACTTCAGTTAAATTCTGTGAATGCAGCAGTTCTTCCCTACCCAAACCTTGACTGATAGAGGGACCTTTTGGTAGGGGTTGTTAAAAAGAGACACGGAGGAAGACCCAGTTTTTTTGTTTGTTTGTTTGTTTGTTTAAAGATTTTATCTATTTATTTGAGAAAGAGAGAGTGTGAGAGATGGGGCAGGGGGAGGGAGAAGCAGACTCCCTGCCGAGCAGGGAGCCCCACATGAGGCCTGATCCCAGGACTCCAGGATCATGACATGAGCTGAAGACAGACGCTCAACCAGCTGAGCCACCCAGGCACCCCGGACCCAGTTCTTTTTGTACCGGAAGTTGTTGTGTCTGCAGGTGACCTCGGGAGCTTTGTGGCCGCCATCTTGAAAAATGAGGGAGCTAGGTTGAGGGAAACCAACATACTAGTGAAGCAGGAAGATGGAAGGAGCTGTGTCCTTGAGGCTACTGTGCCTTTGAATGAAGCAATTTTGGAGATGCTCTGCAATGAGACAGCATGCTGTAGGAGCTAAGACATTTCCTTCTTGTTTATGCCACTTTGAATGGTGGTCTCATGTTCCACCAAGCGGAGAGTTTTCTCAAGGTGGATGAAACACTTGAACAGGATGCAATAACAGAATAATGGGGCGAGTGTGGGGGGGGAATCTGTTCAAGTAGAGTGAACAGAGATACATTAGGAATGACTTGGACAATGGAAAGAGATGAACAGTGTTCATCAAGAGAGGAGCAGATGGGAAAATGATCAGCACTATTTCAAACAGAAGAGGGAACATTTCAACTCTAAACATATAGAAAGAGCAGAAACGAAATAAATGGCAGGTGAGAAATTTAAATAGAATATTTGAGACACTGGTCTGATTTTTCTCAGTGTTTGGTAAGTACTGGTATATATAGTGTCTTTATCCATGGTTTATTCACACTGGTAAAGAAATAACAAAACACTCATTGCAGTCTTACAGGAGGGATTTCACCCATTTTAGACATGGGGTGAAGTCAGTGAAGCTTGGCCATGGCTTCCCGTCCCTACAAAACTGTCCACAGGAAATCACGTCCAGTTTCTCCAATCTGGCCCAGTAGGCCCACTCTGGTCTCTGCCTCACCTTGCTCTTGACTGCTCTGTTGTGGCCCTGCTCACAGGCTCTGGTTTCTTTCCCACCCTGGCCCTCCAGGTTGGCTTGCTCTGTGCTCTCTGACATGTGATCTGGGGCTGTGTTTGCCCCTGTTCTTCTTTACCCTTCTACCTGATATTTCCCCCCTGGGATTCCCTAGAGCCTCCTCCCACCATCCTTGAACCATCATTGCTGTGATTTTTGTTTTGGTAAGCTCTACTCCTCAGAAAAATACTGTATTTTTCAAAAACCAATCTTTTCAAATTTATTTTAAGCCAATTTTTAATGTAATCTCTATACCGAGCATGGGGTATGAATTCATGACTTGAAGATCAAGAGTCTCATGCTCTACCCACTGAGCCAGCCCGATACCCTTATTTTAAGATGATTTTAATTTCAAAAACTATTGTCTATAAGAGTATTTTTCCTAAGTTACACATGCTGCCTGAGCTGACATAATGGGATAAATTGCCCTTATTCTAGGCCTCCATCTTTCCATACCCACTTGCGTCTTGTCACTTCTCTGACTCCCTGCCTTCTCAATTCTGACTCCTTTGACCCTTCCCTACTCAACCTCAGAAGGGAAGTGGGAAGGAGAAATGAGAACATAGGAGGAGAAAGAGAGACTAAAATGATCATTTTCCAATGAAAGTCTCAGAGACTCAGGAGAGAAGATCTGTGAGGCTTTGCTGTTTTTGTGACCCCACTAACCTAACGTTAGACTGGAGGAAGGAACACAGGGTGTGGTATTCCTACTTGGGGGTGCTGTTTGCATGAGCAATCCTGGATTTGGAGGCCATGGGATGAAAATTATTCTATGAAAATTATAGATTAATCCCGATTCACCCAATTTAGTGGGCAAGTCAAGGAAAATGACCCATTCATCCCCTGTAAAGAAATTATTTCCATTGGAAGATGGTGCATAGGTTGGCACTGAATTAAAGCTTTCTGAAGGGGTGGGTGCAGGCAGGCCAGAAGCCACTGAGGTCTGGAGGCCTTTCCAGTTGGGCAGTTGGGGAGTTCTTGGGCAAGAACACATGTGCTGAGAATCCATGGAGTCAGATACTTTCCCTGTAGGGGAGGATGTTAAAGGGTATGGCTCTCAAATGAGAAACGTGCTCCTTGCCATATATAATGCAAAATGAGGGAGAGCACTGAGAGCCCCCAGTCACAAAGATCTTGACCATTGTCTTGGGGCCCTCTTTTTTACCTGGCTTTGGGAACTTCAAGAATTTGCTTAGCCTCTCTAGACTTTCAATGTCATTATCCATAACACTCACATAATCCTGTTTTGCCCACCTCTTTGGGTGGCCGGGATCAAGTGATACAAAATGATTTCATGAAATCAATTTCATGATTTCTGAAATGGAGCATTCTACATACACACATGGTACCATTGAGGTTTTTCTATGATGTGTGACCCATTTACAGGTTCCAGGGGATTGTGACCTCTACTGGTCAGCACCTCCTGCATGGACGAACTGGAACAAAGGCAGCCCTATCCCAGGGGAGTTTCCTTCGGCTGGAAGAAATCACTTAACCAAGGCTATGCACCCAGCACTGTGCTGAAGAGTGAGGGGAAGCCGAGAGACAGCTCAACCAGGCCATTTATAGAGAGCTGCCTGCTTATATGGTCAGACTTAACAGAGGACACAGAGTTTAATAAATTTGATAATATAGCTACCTGGGATTTTAAAATCAAGTAGTGATTGTTTAAGAACATCATAAGTGGTTTGATTTTTGATTCAAATTTTGTTGGCTCCTCCTAAGTATTTCTTAACTGTCCCCCTTCCTAACCCTGCTTCTCTCCATCACTACCACCACTTGATTCTGGACCTGCATCACCTCCCATGTTGATCATGTTGGCCTCTGGCCTGGTATCTTCCCTCCAGCAAGCTACTGCCATGCCCACCCAGAATCTTCTCTAGGACTCCAGTCTGATTATGTCCCTTCCCTGCTTAACAGGAAGCAAAATCTCCCCCATTGCCTTCAGGATAAAACCAAAATTCCTTACCATGGCATACAAAGCCCTTACTTACTTCTCCAGCCATGCACCTCACTCCTATCCCAATGCACATGCAGGCCATCCTGAATGCTCTCAGCCCCCAGTCTTTCCATGCCCTGGCTTGTCTCAGACGGTCACATATGCTGTCTTTCTCTGCCTTGCTCTACTTAGCCAAACTCCACTCCTCCTTCCCTATGGAGTTCAGCTTTCCTGCATCCCCAAGGCTGGGCTAGGTTGCTCCCTTGTGCTCCCTGAACATGCTCGCCCTATCTTCCGCTTCACCCTCAGCTGATGGCCTCACCTCATGCTTCTTTGAAGAGTGGGAACTCTCAACTTCTTACCAGATCCACAGTCCAGCCACCTTGTCTCTTCCTTCTTTCATCCAGTTACAATTGTCTAAGTGTCCCTCCCTGTCCCCTCACCTTCTCAAGGGCTCCTGCATTTATTCTTCCCTCCATCTCCAACCTTGTCATTCATTCCCTCTCTTTCTACTGGATAGTTCCCATCAGAATGCAAACATTCTTAACGTTTCCTTGGTTCTTTAGAGGATCTCCAGCTGCCATTCCATTTTTCTGCCTTTTCTGCCTAAAATTCTCACGGGTCAGGCTCCCTGCCCCCCAGCCCCACGGGAGGTAAGCAGTGACCTCCACTTTGCACACTCTGGGCTCGGTTTTCTGCCTCATTAGGCTGCACCCCCTGCAGCAGTCACCACCTTGCCTGGACTTCCTTCTGGCTCCTCTCCTGCAACCCACCTAAACCCTGTGCCCATGTCTTTTCTTCTCTTGCCATGCTCCCGGTGGGTGGTCTCAACTTGACCCATAGCTTTAAATAACATTTATTTGCTGGTGATTCCTGAGTTTAAAGCCTCAACTCAGGCTGCTTTTCTGAACTCCTGACGTGTGCATCCAACTGCCTCCTCCACGTTCCCATTTGACAAGCATCTCAGATTTAATATATCCCAGAATGAACTCCTGATCCCTGCCATTTCAATCGCTGGCTACCTTGTCTTCTCCATTTCAACCAATCACACTTCACCCATCCAGAAACCTGGATGATCTGCTAGGCTCTTCACTTACCTTCAGAGTCCATTTATCAGAAATTCCTGCCTTGCCCAGCTCCAAAATATATCTGAGTCTGTTCACTTAGCTTTCACTCCAGTCTGAGCCACCTTTACAAGTGGCCCTCACTTCCACCTGGGGGAGGCAGCTCTAATCTACTGCTGCATAGCATCCAGGAAAAGTGTGATGCCTGAATAAAACCTTCTATGGCTCCCACTGTACCACTTATGCTGGGTCTGGCCCTTACCTTTCTTCAAGCCCTCCTTCTATTCCCTTGGCCCTGCCCTTCTTCAGCACACGCAACCTGTGGCTGGCTCCCCTCATGTCTGCTCGGCTCACTGAGGCATACTCAGCCGCCGGTAACTGGCCCTGGCACAGAGATCGTGCAGATAAATATTTGCTTTGATTGTTGAATTTATTGCTATGCTCTAGATCCTAAAGTAACTAGGACGAGTGAAAGGAAGTTCTTGCTAAACAGGAGCTCTCAGTCTAGTGAGTGACACAAATGTGTACACAGAGAATATTTGCCATTTGATGTGATAGGTGTGATCAATGGGGAAGCCAACTCTGGGGCCACAAAAGGCTTAGGAAAAATTTCTCAGGGAAGGGAACATTTGAAGTGAGTTGATGAACCTCTACAGAAATCTAAACAGCATATAAAAACAATAACTATAAGCAGTCGAATAATAGAAAAATATGTTAAAATAGTAATATTGGTGGCCTTTGGCTTTTAGCTTGGTGAAAATTTTTTTCTATTTTGATATCTCCAAATATTCCATCATGAATTTATTATTATTATTATTATTATTATTATTTTTAAGATTTTATTTATGTATTTGACACAGAGAGAGCACTTGCAAGGAGAGCGGCAGGCAGAGGGAGAGGGAGAGGGAGAAGCAGACTTCCCGCTGAGCAGGGAGCCCGATGCAGGGCTCGATCCCAGGATCCTGGGATCATGACCTGAGCCGAAGGCAGCGGCTTAACCAACTGAGCCACCCAGACGCCCCAATTTATTATTTTTTATAATAAAAAATAAAAAATAACTTGGTGGGAAATAGTTTTTACACACACACACACACACACACACACACACACATGCCCATAAAACAAACAAAAACAAGAAAAAAGGTCCTGACATATAACTTCTTGAGCAATACAAACACACACACACGCACATACACACACCAACATGCACGTATTTTTATTGTAACACAGGACAAACGGAGGCATCTCACTGTGAGTTTTCTTGTCTGTTTTTGGAAGTCAGCTACAGGTCCTGGAAATAAAAATTTTTTCTTGAAATAAATTTTCCCAAAACAAGAAAAAAAAAACCAGAGGAGAAAAATAAGGAAACTGACGAGAAATCCTTTTACTGAGTTTAGGAGTTGAGTGGGTAGCAGGCAAGGGATAGGAGGAGAAAAGAACATAGGATTTTCTTGTGATGTTCCACTTGTAAAAGTCAGTGGATATTTTTACAGGTACCAGCTAGTCCTTCCTGAAAATCCTCTAATGGGGACAGGCTGTGAAGTGGCAATAGGAAAGATAAATGCTTTTCTGGAGAGTAATTTTAGTGCAGTGTGGAAAATGTGAAGAGAAAAAAATTAAAGATCGAATGGAAAATCCATCCACAGGCCAACCCACACCACAGAAGCGTTGAAGACCATGTGTCCTAATTAGCCCTTGCACCAGGCAGAAGCTTCTCCCTGGGCCAGTGCCCCCTCCTCGTGGAGGGGGAGGGCAGTCTGGGAGGGGGGGCATTCAATTACATCACATGCCCTGCCAGTGGCTATCATTTTGGGGGAACAGAACAACTGGAAAGTATAAGAAACAAAGACCACCAAGCTGTGACCTTTCCCCGTTATTCAACAATGCAAGTATAGTTTTCTATAATGGGCTCTTAGATGTTTCCAGAGGTAGTATTCAGAACGTAGGTACTGCTGGTTGGGGAGGGAGGGTCTGCCTTCAATCTCTGGTCCCTCCCCCACTCAGCTTCTTTTTCTACCCTAGTCCATTTTCTTGTAATAGCTACAAAGGGCACGCAGAGCTTACTAAGACTTACGTCTTCTTCTGTTTTTTTCTCCATGCTGAGAAGATCCCCATTTAGGGCTCTTCTGAAGTTCAGCATTTTCCATGTTCCTCATGGCAAGCTTTAGTATTTCCAGTTGCCCTGAATTATAGTTGCCAATAACCACCCAGCCCTGGGAAGCTAAAGGGGAACGGGTGGTGCTCTATGTAATGAGCTACACCCTGTTAGCATGGGGGATTTGGAGCTTTCTCTCCCAGCCCTTTGCTCACCTAGCTTCCTTCTCTCCTCAGGGGCTTCACAGAGAATCTGAAGTGACAGAATATTCTGGAGAATTGCTGAGGGCTCTATACCTGGACTTCCTTAAATACCTAAGAGAAATAGGGGACCCCCTAACTTCCTTCCTGGGGTGGGCTCCCTGGATGATAAGGTCTTGTTTCAAGAGTAGACAATGGATGAAGACAAAAGTCACATCCCATATCTGGAGCTGTGTCATTTTGAGCACAGAGGTCTTTCTCTTCCAGTCAAAGGGACTTTTTACTTCCACACTGGCAATCTGTAGATTCTAATGGTTGACTTTGAAGACACAAACAATAAGATCTATAGCAATAATTTCATATTTAATCAAAAACAGTAGATAATCCCAAAGGACTTAGCATAAAAGAGGTGGTCACTGGTCCAATGTTAAGCCACTTGCTGGATGTCCCCCAGACCCTGTTTGGTGGAGACTGTGCAGGTCACTCCTCCCCTTTAATTCCCAGTCCGCAAGTTCATCTGTTTCTTTGTTTTAATTGTGTCTTTTGAGAGGTTTAGTCAGATCTGGTTAGAACCTGGCTTGGAGGGGCTTTATTTATTTATTTATTTTTACTTTGTTTATAATTTAAAATGGTAGAAGGGGGTCAGGGGAGTGCAGACCAGATTGCTATTCTGTCCTCTTGTTGCCAAGAACCTGATCTGATAAAGCAGTGTTTTGAGATGATTGCTTTTGAAATCATGAACTCAGGTAAGTTTCCTTTTTTTTTTTTTTAAAGATTTTATTTATTTATTTGACACAGAGAGGGAAATAGTGAGAGAGAGAGAGAGAGAGCACAAGCAGGGGGAGTGGCAGGCAGAGGGAGAGGGAGAAGCAGGCTTCTCAAGCAGGGACGCCGATGCGGGGCTCGATCCCAAGAGCCTGGGATCATGACCTGAGTTGAAGGCAGACGCTTAACCGACTGAACCACCCAGGCGGCCCTCAGGTAAGCTTCCTTACAGAAAACAGGCATGAGCTGCAAGATTGTAAGAACCCACTGCTGCCCAACCGACTTAGGATGGCCCGTATTCCTAGTGTGCCTGGGGGCCTTCCTGGTTTTATTGATTGATTGATTTAAAGATTTTATTTATTTATTTGACAGAGAGAGAGAGACAGTTAGAGAGGGAGCACAAACAGGGGGAGTGAGAGAGGGAGAAGCAGGCTCCCTGCAGGGAGCCTGACATGGGGCTCGATCCCAGGACCCTGGGATCACGACCTGAGCCCAAGGCAGGTGCTTACCGATTGAGCCACCCAGGTGCCCCGCCTTCCTGGTTTTGGCAGGGGGAAGTCTTGAGTCCTGGTAAACCCTTCAGTCCTGAGAAAATTGAGCTGGTTGGTCACCTCCTTGGAAGTTTGAATGAATCAAAAGCGCTAGACACCTGGGGACACACACTTGATACCTGGTTTTTGCTTTCTTTTTGTGTGTGGGACGGATCCTGCTCACGATTATTTCACCAGAGCGCACTTGGGTGGAGAAGGCAAGGAGAAGAAGAACTAGAGAAAGAAAGTAGAGATGAAATATTTTTTTGCACTGAGACTCTCTGCTTTCAAGGTAGCTACTTTTTAATAGTGGCCAAATTTACGTAATGAATGAGAAGTGATTGCAACAGAGGTCAGGCCTAAGCCAAAGAAAGCAATTTCTGCTCAAAAATAATGGCTGGAGAGTGAGTCTCAGTGTAGAGAATCTTCCTGAATTCGCAGGCTGACTTAGACACTTCTTTGCCTTGTGTGTCTGCATTTTGTACCCTATTCCACGTCAGCAAACATAAACACTCTGATTTCTGTATGTGCATATAAACTCTTGGTGAGGAGAGACACATCTTTTCATCTGGGTATTTCCAGCATCAGGAACATAGTGGGTACTTAGTAAATTGAAAAATGAATGAATAAATGCAAACGCAGGGGTATGGGGTTTGTTCAAGGAAAATGGAACATTCTCACCTTCTCTTTCAACTCCAATGTGGACCAAGATAGAAGCATTTGCCTTGTGCATTTAATTTGTATTTTGATTTCTCCCTTAGATACATTCAATGGCAATGCAATGTGTTTATCTTTATTTTGCTGAGTTAGAAAAAAATTATTTTCCTCTGGCAACGGGTGGGGAGAGAAAGGCAGGTGGGAACAGTGAGGCACCCTTCTCGGTAACTGCCCACCTGGCTGCCATCACTGCCCCATGAGGACACCATTCCTGATATGCCTCTGGGATGCTGGGAAAATGCAGAGGAGAGTGTATGGAGAGCTCTCCTGCCTTACCGGGGAAGTGAGGTGAGCATACTAGAGTCCCTCCCTCCCTCCTTCCCATCGTCCTCCATCCCTTCCTCGTTCCTTGCTGCCTGCCTTCCATTTTTCCTCTTTTAGGTGTTTTTCTTTTTTTTTTTAATTTCAGAAGTAATTATGCTTTGTGTACAGAAAGGCTCAAACTATCAGAATGTAGTTCCCCAGAGGAACTGCCTTGTACTCTGTAGCACTAGATGTGATTTCTCCCTTAGATACATTCAATGGCAATACAATGTGTTTATCTTTTCTTTGCTGAGTTAGAAAAAAATTATTTTTTTGTGTCTGGAGATTACCGAGTTACCGAGAGCACTGGGAAAAGATGGAATGACATCCCCTCACTTTCATGGAACTCCGAAGGATAGTGAAGGCTGGTGGTTGGCCTGATGGACACATACTTGCCTGATCTCTTCCCAGAAAGGCAGGACAGAAATTAAATAATCTCGATGTGAAGGGACATTTTCTGTCTCGCTCTCTAGAAGACTGAACTTGACTCCAGAGCTGGGGTCAGCCTCAGCAATGTAACTTTGCCTTTTGTGTTGCTTCTGTGTGTTTGTGACTCTGACTTTGTCAAGCTTGGGAAGCTTTCTGTAGCTGCTTCTCAGCTTGGTGCATCCTCCACACCAGGACTTTTTCTTTTGCCTCTCGCCTGTGGCCACGCTCCCCTGAGAACTGCTGCCTGACAGACCGGGTAGAAGCCCCACCGCCCTTCCTCCGTTCCGTTTAAGGAGCTTCCTTGCAAACCTTGAAGCTTTACAACCATTTCTCATCTGGGAAATTAAATTGAATCCAAGTAATGTGTTCTTTTTTTTTTTTTTTTTAAGAGGTGGGGAGGGGCAGAGGGAGAAGGAGAGAGAGAATCTTAAGCAGGTTCCACCCCCAATGCAGAGCCCAACATGGGGCTCAATCCCAGGACCCTGAGATCATGACCTGAGCTGAAACCAAGAGTCAGACACTTAAACAACTGAGCCACCCAGGTGCCCCCCACCCCAAGTAGTGGGTTCCTAATGGTTATTTCTCCCCACCTTGACCTTATCAAAAGTGACAGCATTGCCCATTAAACCCCGTTAGTAACAAAACTGAAATATTCCAGGATTTCTAAATTGGGAGATTTTTTTTTTCCTGAGGACAAAAGTGGCAGCACTGAGGTCAGGCCACACACTTAAATTGCAGTTCAAACAAATGCTAAGGGACAATAGAAAGGATATAGATTTACAAATGAACATGAAGTTAAATAATCTGGTCATAAAATTATATTATTTTATTTTTAGATTGATGTCTCTGCATGGTTGTCTCCTCACAGAGCTTTTCTCCCGCTTTCTCAGGTCAGTGGGCATGTTGGAGTCTACTTCCGGGAAGGACTCTGACGCATTGAAAGATTGCTCAAAGTAGAGAACCAAGAGTCACACCCAGAACATCAGAGGTGTTCCTTCTAGCAGGGGAATCTTGGGGTTCTGTTTTATTTCCTCTCCCCAGTCCTAGAATGTCCCCCCCGCCCCCCACCCCGCTACAGGGAGAAGCTCACTTGTATCCCGGGCTTGTCCCCTGTGTTCTCAGGAGGACAAGCATCAGACTCCAGCAGAACAGGACTGATTGCCACGTAGAAGGTGCACAGCCCCCTTAGAAGAGGAACTGTTGTATAGCATACAACCCTTTCCTCCTTCCCAGAATGCCGGATATAGATTTTTTTAAACCGAAACCTGGAAATGGAGAAATTAAATTGCTGCACGTGTGTGACTCTATGACACCTAGAAGTCCCTTTACCCTTTTCTCGTAACAAAATCATATGGATGATGTCACCTCGAAGGGTTATTGAAATTTGCAGACTCTGAGCCGACCATGGAGATCTTCCCTCACGAAGCTATTTCCCAGCTGATTAACTTCTTGATAGATTATGAAAACATGGCACCAAGCAATGACTTCGACACCAAAACAAAATGATGAGGCCCTGTGTGCCCTTGACCTGAGAAGTTCTGGGGAGGTCTGTTCTCAAGATGGTGTGCATTTTGTTTTAAGTTGACCTAAAGATAATAAAAATATACTTCACAATATTGAGTGTCCATTGCTTCAGTGATCAAAAGGAGAAAGGATTTGTTTTGAATGCGTGATCTGGTTTACACTGTGGTAAGACTGCAGATCTGCCCAGACCTGGTTATTTTGTACCCTCAGTCAACACTCCAGAAACTGCAAGTGTCTGAAGCCGGAAAGAGAACAACAAAGCCCTCAAAGCTGGTGTGAATCTGACACCACAACAGATTGTGACCATACTTAAGAAAAAAATTCACTAGGCCAGACATGTTTGAACTATGGGGATGCCTCGTGGAGCCACAATGAAGAGAGATCAGACAGAGGCATTCCGTGTCCCTATTGTAAAACCCAGACCCTAGTTTGCGAGGAGAGTTGGGTAATAGGTTCGTCATTCTGGCTAATTCTCACTTTGAACTGTGAACCAACGTTAAAATATTAGGATTATTCGGAGGCCTGAATTAATAGATATTGAGTTTCCAAGAAATTGTTAGGGACATGTTTTATTTCCTTTATTAAAAAATTCAGATATTTCTTAAATAAGGTTGATCTCCCCTGGGTTTCCCATAGAAGCAACTGATGACTGAACAGCAACATCCAACAGTTAATTCGAAGAAATGGTATGGCCCAGACATAGAGTGGAAAGTGAGTTACAATATATGTATCTAAAGGTGGGAACTGTCATGGAGTCTGACGGGAATCTGGCAATTCTGGGCCTAGATGTGGTCCACAAATGAGTGTCATTGAAGTTTTCCCTACATCTTGAAATCAAAGTGTCTTAAAGAGTATTTTAAAATTTAATGAAAATCAGAATTTACTAAAAACTTCGACAAGTGAGTAGTTTTTGTCATGATTTGGTAGGCATAAGGCAGGACAAACTTTGCTTAATTGGACTTCTTTCTAAAGGAATCTACAGAATTAAAATAATAATAGTAATAGTAATAATAATAATAATACATAGCAGAAGAAAAATACTTGAAAATGAACTTGGAATGACCAATTTTAAGGAATTTCTTAGTAGTCTTATGACCTTGGACATGGGATTATTGCCAAATCATTCTTGGGATTATTGTGGGGAAAATTGGAACCTCAAATATCAGACATTCTAAATTGTAAGATTTCCTTTTCTAGGTTTCTGTGATAAATTGTTAACATAGTGCTATTTAAAATACCTGGTTATTAAATAGAGCACTAAGTTGTACAATAATAATAAATGTAGCATCATTTTTTTATAATCTTCAGAGGACTATTACCAAAAGTGCTTAGTTTAACCACACAAAACCCTTGAAGGTTGGCAGTGCACACATATTCTCTTTTTACAGAAGATATAAGAAATGCAAGTTTTGGACTTGCCTAAAGCTGGGAACTGCTAAGAGCAGGACCAGTTCTTCTGAACCCTGGATCCATGCTTACTATATTTCAATGATTGAAGAAGACATTTCTGGTTTGGGTTTTCTCCTGAATGAGACCTAAAACATTAAAAATATTCTTTGCCTGGTTCCAGGTTATGAAATAACACACCATTCTTCCCTGGCGTTTCCTGGTGAATCAATGGGATATGATTCTTCATTTTAATCTGTAATTCATTTTAAATGTATAAATTCTAGGCCCCATTTTGTATTATATCTTTGGAATTGTCTGATTCATTTCATTTGCATTATATTTCAATCTGAGAGAATTCACACGTTGCTTCTATGAACAATGAATAGTTTATTAGTTACTATCACTGATTGAGCATATGCTGAAAACAGGTGAAATTGGCAAAGAAATGAGAAGGGACTCCATATATTTAAAGAGCTTTTAGAGTAATTGGGATTCTTTTTTTTTTTTTTTAAGATTTTATTTATTTAAGAGAGAGAGAGAGCAGAGCAGAGATGAGGGGCAGAGGGAGAGAGAGAAACAGACTCCCTGCTGACCTGAGCTGAAGGCAGACACTTAACCGACTGAGCCACCCAGGTGCCCCAGGAAGGGGGATTGTTATTGTCAAAAGGACTTTTTGGAAATTGTTTTTCATTCAAAGAGGTTTTGCCTAGTAGGCAGTGAGGTATATAATGTATGGAGTTTGGGGAGAAGGTAAGGTGGAGATGTACACCTGAGAGCCACCAGCATGGGACCCATCATCTAGGGGGTGGGTATGGATGGAGAAGGTCAGAGCCACCCAAGCACCTTCGGCTAGCGCATGCCCACGTGTGGAGCACTGGTTCTTCCCTGACTCCACAGCACAATCATCTTCAGAGATTTTTAAAAACACATAGTGATATCGGGGCCTCCTCCTCAGGCTCAAATGTCTAGCATAGGGCTGGGGGATCAGAAGTTTGTAGACCCTACCCAAGTGGTTCTGATGTGCAAGTGGGGCTGAGAACTGCTCTAATGAAGTCAGGAAGGGAGAAGGGAACCCTCAGAGGGGACTGACAGATAGGAGGAGAAATAAAGAACGGCATCTTGTAAGCCAAATGCAGAAGGTGTTCAGGAAAGGCGTGTTCTACTGCCCGCTGCTGATACAAGAAGGAAGATGAGGCCGTTGATCATCCGTGTTGTCAGTGTGGAGGTCACTGTCAACTTGACAAGGACAGTTTTTGTGGAATGGTGAGGATGCAAGTCTCAATGGGGCAGATTCAGGAGACCATGAGAGAGGAGAATATAGGCAATTCTTCAGAGAGGTTTTGTTGTAAAGGGGAACAGAAATATGAGAATGTAGTTGGAAGGGGTTGAAAGTAAGGGAGTGTTTGATTGTTTTTGTTATTTTAAAGATGGCAGAAATGGCAGCATGTTTTCAAGCCAATGGTAATGACCCAGTAGGGAAGGGGAAATAATGGTGAGGAAATAAAGCACAGTTGCGGGAGATCCTGAGCGTAAGGGGATGGGCCACCAGGAGCGGAGCGGGCGGCTCACCCTTTGACCTAGGAAGACAGGCAGCATAGGTAAGAATCAAAGTGGCGGAGTTGCGGCGGGGAATGCCCCAAAGGCAACAGGGCCATTGCTTGCAAGTGAGCAGAGGGCAGGAGGGATGGGAGGTCTGAAAAGAGAGGACACTCGAAATAGGCCCCCCAAGAAATTGGCAGGCAGCTTTAAGGACTCATTGGAGCTGTGTGGTCATGGAATTCAGTGACACTGGTGGTCATGGTTGACTGTTTTTCCCCCACACGTCCCACTCCTGGGACTAGGTGCGGAGGAGGCAGAGAGCTGAGTTTAACTAGAGTTGGAGGGCTACAGTAGACAATTAATCCTACTCGGTGACGGGTTGAATAGAGTAACTGCAGTGTATACACGGTTGTCTGAAAAAAAAAAAAAAGATCCGTTATTAATTGCTTTAGAACAGAAGCTGAAAGTTGTAGATCTGGGAGCTGAATCATACCTGTAGATGTGCTTTCTTAAAAATATTTTGAATAGGTGACAGTATTAAGAAATTGGGAGGTTTTACATTAAATAATCTGATTTCTGGCTTCTCTTGGCATCACTGGGTCTGTTCTCAAAGAGCAGAGCCAGCTGGGGCCCACTTGGCTTTCTCCCTTTGGTGGTGGGCAGTTTGATTCCTTCCCTAGCTCACCTTTCTGTTACCTGCTCAGTGTGTTCATCCTCCGCTGGAGGAACATTCCAGCTCTCCAGTCTGATGTGTTCATGGTCACAGCCTCCATGCGGGGAATGTGTCTGAGGACGTCCCTGCCCCTCTGATGCCCACGTGTCTCCCAGTTTCCTGAAGCAGACCCATATTTAGGAACCTGGTTTCTGCTTTGAGTTCAGCTTTATTCTGAGAATTCATCTTACTTTTTTGGGTGTCAGGCTTCTTGTTTATAAAAATAAATGGTCTGGACAGATGATCTGTAAGGTATTGATTGTCTGTGATTACCGTGAATTTATTCTGAAATGTCTCTGAGTATAATATGTCCTCTAGCTGAAAGATCCAGAACCGGCAGGAAGGGGACCCTAGTGGGAGTCTTGCCTGACACAGGGATAATGGCCTGTCACCCTCTTGTCAAACTCCAGTGCCGAGTCAATGACTTAGCAGTGAAGGGCATTTCTGAAATACTGGACAAGCTCCCTTGGCTAACGGCTCTGCGTCAGCTGTAAAATGCACACTCAACACTTGATACTTTTCATTAAGATTAAAGAACTCTCAAGTGCAAGTGACAGAGTATGTTGATATATGATTACCGTCATAACACTGTGCTTTTTTGTCCTCAGAAGAAAATTTCCCAGTCATGGCTTTCACCTGACATTCAGACAACAAAGCTCCCTGATTACATTTAATAAGAAAATTTAATAACCCCCTTATTGAGTATTTTTGCTGCAGCCTTGGATTAACCTTTAACAAATGAAGCTTTAGTTGCCACACTGCCCCAAGATTGTTTCCCTGTGATGAATGTGTCTAAGTCTGTATGTACTCGAGGATGCTGGGGGCTGGGAGAGTCACACTGTGGTTGGAATGACCCCTAGGAAGCCAGTTCTACTGAACTAACCACGCTCAGATACTAGGAATAACTTCCAGGACTCAGAGCCCCCTGATGGCCCTCTGTCACCAAACTACAAAATACAGAAAAACCTATTTCTCCAGAAATATAAATACTAGACACATCTAAATGGCAGAATAGTCCCCAACAGGTTTCTTTATAAATGGTCATCTGTTCAAAAATTGAATGATGGCTTGCTGAGGCTCATGGCATTTTGGGGGGCGATGATGTGACTGGTATTGTCATGGAAACAAATTTACATAACACAGACAGGAGAAAATGGATCAAAAATGTCCCTATTTCATGTGGCGAGTATCCTGTAAGTGTTATGAAACAATGCTTAATTACTGCTTAGCGGAAGATAGCCCAGATATACAAGCTTGAAGAGGATTTGAAAGAATTTAAAGGAAAACCTGTAGAAAGAATAGGCAATACTGCAGAATCTTTCCAAACTTGTTCTATTGCTCTTTCCTCTGGTTTTGTTAGATATTACAGCAAATCCTCCTTCCAGATTTTGCCATACCACTCCCTGTAGATCAGCAGGAATTTTGATTTACTATCTTTTTTATAATGATGGTTTTGAAGATCTTTTAAAGAAATGAGTGTGTAATGCAAATTTGTATATTTTTTAAAAGAGTTATTTATTTGAGAGAGAAGGAGAGCAGGTGTGAGCATGGGGAGGGGCAGAGGGGGAGGGAGAAAGAATCCCAAGCAGATCCCCACTGAACGTGGAGCCCAACGCGGGGCTTGATCTCACGACCCTGAAATCATGACCTGAGCCAAAACCAAGAGTCAGACACTCAAGCGACTGAGCCACCCAGGTGCCCCCAAATTTGTATTTTTTTGTGGTTAAATTGGATAAATATAAAATTTGAGTTACATTTAGTCTCTAATATTTAGAGTTTAATATTATGAATTTTTTTCATTTTCAGGTAAGTTTAGAATTTTATGATTGACACAAAATAACAGTAAGTACTTATATGCTTCAGTGCATTTGCATGATACAAAAAGGTTTTCTAGTATATATATAGATATAGTATATCTATATCTATATCTATACATAGTATATATAAAATATTTAATATATAATATATATAGTTAACGCATGTTCTAACAAAACCTTATATCCTTTATTATGTACTAGGTCTTCTGTGCTAAAAGTTCTTTTTCGTATCATTGGGTCTGTTTGAAATCAAGATCTCTGGCTTCCAGATATATTTTTAATTGAGAACAGATGTGCCCCTGGACATTTTGGGTAAATTATTTTTGCCTGTGGTCTGTGCTCCTCTAGACTCTGCACCCAAATGCCTTTTTTTCTGCTCCTCCAGGGAGGTAACTGCAAGTTTTAGGGAGGGGCCAGCTCAAAGGTCCCAAGGCCTGGGGAAGACAAGTTATGGTTCAAGTGAACATGAAACATCACCCAATAAGCGCCAACCTTCCAGGCTGGGCAGACAGTGAGGAAGGAGCCAGCCTTCCCTCAAGAAGGAGTCTGCCCCTATGTGTCTGTCCTTGTCATATAAACCAGGGGACTATTGCCGAGACTAGACAAGCGCCGGAGCAGAGTCTTCCCTTTAGTTTCCAGATTCAGTGTCCACATCATTGACCCTGGGAAACTCTGCTGACCTGCGTTCTACACAATGGGCTGACAATGAACAGATGTCCAGATCCCATTTTTTCCTCTGTCAAGCACAAGCACAAGCCTGCAGCAGAACCAGACCAAGTGGGTGGTGAGGCTTTGGGTAAAGAGGAAAACAAAACCAAGGTCAGTGGAGGCAATCACTTTACGGCTCAGTGGTCCCTAGAAGATGGAAGGAAAACGGGCGCGTGCATTCTGGCCCCTGATGTGGCCCTGCCTGGGACTTTGGGATCGTTAGTCCCCTTGGTGACTGTGACAGCATCTGAGACCAGCTAGGTGACAAGAAAGCAGCAGTCTTCTGAACCGGGTCGCACCTTCTGCTGTACTCACTCACACAGCCAAGTGTGTGGGGCGTGGGTGGGGCGTGGGTGGTGGGATCCCCCAGTCTCGGGTCCCATGGAGGGTACGTGGGTGGGGGGCTGCCCATGGCCTCCTCCAGTCTTCCCCCAAGTTCCCACTTGCTGATTCAGGTCACAGGCCCTGATGCGGACTTCTTTCTCCTTTTTGCTCCCCACTTTAACTTAAAAACCCAAACCAACACCAAGAACACACCTTTCATTCCCTTGCAGAAGGAGCTGCAAGGCCAGATGTCAGGAGCAAAGCTGGCTAGTTGAAAGTTATGGTGCCCAAGGGTAAAAAAAGCCTCACCACCCCCGGGATATGGTAACAGGACTGTGGGAGTTTACGCCTAGACACACTTGTCCCGAGTTACTCAATGAAGCAGCCTGGCCTCACTGTCTGCAGGCTGCTAGCGCGCCCTGTCCTCTGCTCGGCCTGGGGTTGCGTGGCGGCCGCAGAGCAATGCCAAGGCCACAGCGACCTATTCCGGAGCCCAGTGGGGGTGGGGCGGCGGGCACCGAGCTGTGCCGCTCCAGCCAGCCCAGCGGGGCCAGCAAGCCCATCCCTAGCTGCCTGCTGTCTGTCAAGTGGCCCAGTAAAGAGTAAAGAGAAATGGTCATCTTACATGAGCAGAGGGCATTCCCCAGTTGCCAGAGCGATCTGGTCCCAGGGTCCGGCTTGAAGTGGCTGAAGGTGGAATCATGAAGCAAAACGGGAGGTATGAATGCACCGGAGCAGGGATTAAACGGTTGATATTTCTTTGACAGCCTCTCTCTTTGTTGGCGGGGACCCTCGACTTGAGCTGACTTAACGGTTTAAGGTTAGGGATGTGGGCTGCTCAGTTTCAGAAGTGTGAAAGACATCCACCGCCCAGGGAGGGTGCTTGCATTTACAAGGCTGATGCTCCGGTGTGATTTCAATTTTCTTCAGCCTAAGAAACACCGCACATGTGAATGGAAACACTTTATCAGTAGGTATTTACCCACTAATGATGCATGCCGGTGATGCATTCTGGTTGAAGCAACAGAAGCATTGAGGAAAAAACTGTCAATAATTATGTATGTGCATATAAATATGTTATCTATAGATAGATAATGCCTATCTATCTATCTCAATCTATCGATCTATTGATAGATTGATATATCAATATATCTATATACCCAAAAGCAGCTGCATGTTTTATAGATTTGCTGTTCAATTGGCCAAGGGCAGTTAAGCTTTATTAATGTGAACTTAGCCCCTTAAGTTAATAAACTCTTGTATGGAGCTATGTGTTGAGACGGTGAAAGGAAGCTATTTAATTGCCAAGGTGATGACGAATGCTCTCTTATTGTACCATTTTCTAGATTTTGCATACTAATAATGAAGTATGGCTTTGATTTCTTTTTTAATTGAGATTTAAGACTTTTTTTTTGTTTCATAAAACTAAAAAAGTAATTCATATACTTTTTTTTTTGAAGTGAACATAACCTCAAGATTTTATTGTCTTCGTAATATTAACAAAATATGAAGCTTAGAACTGGATCACTTGGCCCTTTCTCTTCTTATCTCCTCCCAGTTCAAAATGCTTGCCTCTCTTAATAGCCAGCATTCTCTAAGATCTGCTATTGGGCTCAACACATTCAAGCCTCAGCACAATCTTCTTTGTAGTTTTAGCCTTTTTCCGGAAAATCGGCTTAGTCTGCCCACCGCAGCCTCTCTGCTTCCTGTCATAACGCCGCTTTCCCTGGGCATAAAGAGAATCTTTGCCCTTCTTGTACTGTGTCACTTTGTGGGGCTGGTGCTTGCCACACTTCTTGCAGAAAGTCCGGCGGGTTTTAGGAACGTTCACCATGTTTGTGAGAACGCTATCGGCATGGAAAGCCTAAAAAAGTAATTCATACACCTCTTACTGGAGATTTGAGTTTTTTGTTTCTTCTTGTTTTCTGGCTTAAAATTCAACATTTAGCTAAGCATGCTTCTTGTGCCTGTAACCCAAAAAGGAAACATATTCGTTTTGGATTGCCTACGCTTTGACTGATTTTGATACATAGTATTCCAATGAAGGTGAAGGAAAGTGCCCTAAAGAGGTCTGTGAAAGTCCGGGTTCCCTTGCCCCCAAGGCTGTTCTTAGTAATAAGTGAAGAGCTTACAGATCTGGCTTCTGTCTCTAATATATGACAGAGTTAAGGAACTGCTTTAGGTGCCTAATTTCCTGCCAGGGAGGGAGCTTAAAACTCAAAATTTTAGGCATTTACATGTACTTATTGATTTAAATCCAGTTGTGGGCAAACAAAGGAGAACATTTGAGAATTCTCTCTATATAATCATGTGACCATCAGTATCAAACATCTTTTATAACACTTTACTGAGGTAAATTTAAAATATAGTGAAGTGAACAAATCTCAAGACTAAAGCTCAATGTCATTATACGTATGTATACTGCCGCGTGACCACCACCATAGATCAAGATTTAGAACTTTTTTGTCACCCTAGACAATTCCCTTTTTCATGTAATGTCACCACCCCATTTTAACTACTATTTTGATTTCTTTGAATATAGATTAGTTTGGTCTGTTTTTGTGACTTTAGATAAAAGGAATGGTATACTATGCTTTCTTTTGTGTGTCTGGCTTCTTGAGCTCAGTGTAAGTGGTTTTAAATTTACATGCAGTTGTGTTTATTTTTTTCTTTTTTCTTTTTTTAAAGATTCATTTATTTATTTTGGAGAGAGAGAGAGAGCAAGTGCATGTGCATATGTGGGTAGGGAGAAGGGCAGAGGGAGAGAATCTTTAAGCAGACTCTGTGCTGAGATTCCCAGATCCTGAGATCATGACCTGAGCTGAACCCAAGAGTAGACTGCTTAACCGACTGAGCCACCCAGGCACCCCTCACTTTTTCTATGTATACAGTTCTATGAGCTGCAACACATATATAGATTACCACCAGAGTCAGGATGCAGTCCCAAATCTCCCTTTAGAATCTAATGTTCATCCTCCTCAATCCCTGGCAACCAGTGATCTGTTCTCTATTCCTATGGTTTTTGTCTTTCCCCAAAATGTCATATAAATTATACATATGTAAACTTTGTTACTGTTTTTTTTAAAGATTTTATTTATTTATCCGAGAGAGAGAGAAAGAGGAGAGAGTGAGAAATCGAGAAATCACAAGCAGGGGTGGAGGGGTAGAGAGAGAAGCAGGCTCCCCGCTGAGCAGGGAGCCCAGTGAGACTTGCTCTCAAGACCCTGGGATCATGATCTGAGCCGAAGGCAGACACTTAGTCAACTGAGCCACCCAGGCGCCCTGTTACTGCTTTTTGTCACAATGCCTTTGAGATTCTTCCACATGTAGCAACAGTTTGTTCCTTTTTATTGCTCAGTAGTATCCCACTGCATGACTCTATCACAATTATTCATTCTGCTGTTGATGTGCTTACCATTTTTTGTCTTTATGCATAAAGCTGCTATGAACATTTCTGTACAAGTTTTTTGTGGATACATAGATGAATTTCTTTTGGTATGTATCTAAGATGCAATTACTAAATCATAATCAAATGTAAATTTGACTTTATTAGCAACTGTTAACCATGTTTCCAAACTCTCATCAGCAATGTTCAAAATATCCAACTCCCCTATGTCCTCACCAACACTTGGTATTACCAGTCTTTTTAAGTTTTGTCATTCTGGTGGGTGTCTTTTGATATCTAGCTGTGGTTTAATTTATTTTCTCTGATGATTAATGATGTTGAGTATCTTTGCATGTATGTATTAGCCATTCTTACATTTTTTACAACTGCGTTTTTATTGTTGATCTATAAGAACTTTTATGTATTCCTCATACAAATCCTGTATAAAATATATACATTGTGAATGTTTTTTCCAGTGTGGACATTGACTTTTCACCCTCTTAATGATGTCTTTTGATGAACAAAAATTTTAAATTTTGATGAAGTCCATTTTATCCTATTTTCCACTTACAATCAGTACTTTTTATGTCTTAGCCGAGAAATTCTTGCCACAGTTCCCAAAGACATCATTCTATGATTTCTTCCAAAAGCTTTATAGTTTAGCCTTCACATTTAGGTATTAGATCCATATCCATTGAGAATTATTTGTGAGTGTGTGTGTGTGTGTGTGCGCGCGTGCACACAGTGTGAGGTAATAAGACATCTAGTTGATACCCACAATTGCTCCCATAATAGATGGAGGAGTTTTCTTTCCCACCAGTGCCTTTGTTGAAAATCAAGTGAGCATATGTGTATGGGTCTATTTTGGGGCTTTTTATTCTGTTCCATTGATCTAGTTGTCTATTCTTATGCCAATACCACACAGTTTGAATTACTATAATTTTACAGCATGTCTTGAATATGGTAGTGCGAAATCCTCCTCTGCTTCCTACTTTTCCTCCTCGCCCTCCTCTTCCTTCTTCTTCAAGCTCCTTTTGGCTATTTAGATTGTTTTTATTTCACATAAATTTTATGATCTGCTTGTTTACTACAAAAAAAAAAAGTCCTGCAGGGGTTGTAACAGAAGTTGCATTGATCAACTCAGGCAGATTTGACATCTTAATAATATTGACTCTGTCTATTCACAGATGTGGTAATTCTTTCCACTTATTTAGGCCTTTTAAAAATTCCCCTTGCGATGTTTCTAGTATTCGGTGTAGGGGACTTGCACATCTGTAATTAATTTTATTCCTAGGTATGCGATGATATTGTAAATGGTATTTTTTATTGTGATAAGAAAGACATAATGCAAATTTTACCATTTTGACCATTTTAAAATGTACCATTCAGTGGCATTAAGTACATTCCCATTGTGGTGCAATGGTCACCACCTCTGTCTGCAGAACTTTTTTTGGAACTGAAACTCTGTCCCCATTAAACAATAACTGCCCATTCCTTTCCCCCAGCCTTTGGCAATCACAGTTCTCCTTTCTGTCTAGGAATTTGACCACTGTAGGTGCCTCATATAAGTAGAATCATACAGTATTTATCCCTTTGTGTCTGCTTTCTTTCACTTAGCACAGTATCTTCAATGTCCA
Organism: Neomonachus schauinslandi; assembly: GCF_002201575.2. Classification (NCBI taxonomy): domain Eukaryota; kingdom Metazoa; phylum Chordata; class Mammalia; order Carnivora; family Phocidae; genus Neomonachus; species Neomonachus schauinslandi. The sequence goes on along the minus strand of NC_058407.1, from coordinate 111,421,152 downwards.
TCCATGTTGTAGCAAGTGTCAGAATTTCACTCCTTGCTCAGGCCGAATAACATTCCATTGCACGTATATATCACATCTTGTTTATGCACTCATCTATCAATGGAGATTTAGCGTATTTCCATCTTTTGTCGATTGTGAATAATGCTGCATGAACATTGATGGCAAATATCTGCTCGAGTCCTTGTGTTCAGTTCTTTCGTTTATAGACCAGAGGTGGAATTGCTGGATCATATGGTCATTCTATGTTTAATTTTTTGAGGATGTAAATGATATTTTAAAATTTTATTTTTTCAATTGTCTTTGTTAGTATTTTGAAGTAAAATGGATTTTTCATGTTGACTTGCTAAGTTCACTCACTGGTTTTAACATACTGTAGATTCCTTTTGATTTTCTACGTGAACAATCATGTCATCTTTGAATAAAAATAATTTAGCTTTGTTTTTGTTAATATGTATGCTTTTTAATTTTTTCCCTTATTTCACTAGTTAGGACCTTGAGTGCAATGTTGAACAAAAATGGTGACAGTGGACATCCTTGCATTCTCAACCATAGGGAGAAGGAATCCAATATTTCACTATTAAGTGTTATGTTGCTATAGAACATTTTTTGAGATACCCTTTATCAGATTAAGAGAGTTCCCTTATAGTCCCAGTTTGCTAAAGCTTTTTAAAAATATCATAGGTGGGTATTAAATTCAGTAAATTTTTAGTGTTTTGGATTCTATTCAGATACTCAGTATTGAGTATCTACTATATGCTAGTATATAGCAGTAAACAAAGCTCGTAAAACTATCCTCTTGGAGCTTATATTACAATGTGTAAAGACAAACTGAAAACTAAAATAAACAGATACAATATATATTATACTGGAAGGTAGTAATTGATGGAAACAGAAATAAAGCAGTGAATCTCCTGTTCCCCTTCATCTGCAATCCCAAGTTCCTCAGCAGTATGCCAGTCTAGTCTTTAAGATGTTTGTTTGTCTTTAAAAACAACATGATGTTTAAAGGAAAGCCAAGTATTTCATCTGATACGCTCTACCATAGAGCTAAGACTCTATTCATGCTGAGGAAAAATCGGCTGTGATGGGCCTTGCCAATAAATAGTAAACTGGACTTCATTTTGTACCTTCTTAAGGAATTTTGAAGGGTAATTGTGGCCATACGCAAGTTCTGCTATAAGGATGACTTTACTCCATCAAAAGAAATGGTTCCACTATGATCTCAGAGCAAACGATAGTCCTTTAAACAGAATATTTCAGCCTATGGAAACATATCTCATCGCCTTTATTTTTTCTCATTTTGCTGTAGATGGGTAAAAATTTCATTATGGATATTCATCAATTCTCAGAACTGTAATTAAAAATCAGTAATTTAAGGGAATGGTTCAGTGTTTCTATTTGTAAAAACACTTGGGATCTTGGTGTATGAGTTATTTCCTGACCCAAGTCTCAGACAGTGGATGTATCATCTCCTTCTTTGCTGGTTTAAAAGCAGTAAGATGTGTAAGGGCTGGGCACAGAGCCAGGCACATAATGAGGGGAGAAACAAATGTCAGGCCCTTCCTCTTGCTTCATCATCCTTGCCCTCCTCGATCCCACTTCTAAATGTCATAGCTGGATATTTGTAGCTGTGGCTAGATCAAGACATGCCAGAGGGTGGACATAGGTGAGTCTTGAATCAAAGCACAGGTCTTTTTGACCTCTGGTGTCAGAGTGGAGATGGTAGGCAAATTCAGGGTCTAGAAGGAGAGTTGAGCTGATCTCCTAGGATATAAGCCTTGATGGCAAATGTGGGCAAGAGAAGGTCCAAGTGATGGGTGCTGCTCGATATTAGGGACCAACCTGGTATTAGGAAACAGGGAAGCAATGCATATCAGCTGAGAACAGCGGTTCCATTCATTTGAACAAACAGTTATGGAAATCACCCCTATGTGCAATCAAGTGCTCTAAGATTTCTGAATTGGGAACAGCCTAGCATGTGGCAAGTATAACTGATGTTTGACTGGTGACCTTGGGCAAAGACAAGTCTCTGCTCTGGCTGTAGTAACCTGTCTGGACCAATAGGTCTTACAGTGAGAATTGTGTCGGAGGTGGGGGTGGGAATGATAAATTTCTGCATGTGCTGATGGTTGTAACCAAAGACAGGGCCCCTGGGAGACCCACAGTTTAAATGCTCCATCTGGATGGACTATGCCCATTTGTGTCTGTCTCCCTCTGGTGCCAGAATTTTTTGTTTTTAGTTTTTTTTTGTTCTATGTATCTCTAAAACTAGAGTTTAGGTTGGAAGGGACATGGTGTTGTAGTTTGGCATTTGACAATCATATTATTAAGTTCCATTATTTAACTTGTATGCTATCCCCCTACGTGAAGCAGTCACTGAGTTCAAGACATTACAGAATATTACGCACAAGGAAGAAAACAGCTCAATTTTCTTTCCTTTTTTCTTTCTTTCTTTCTTTCTTTCTTTCTTTCTTTCTTTCTTTCTTT